>NC_037668.1:157364113-157377930 GCF_003255815.1 Theropithecus gelada | reverse complement strand
TCCTTCCTTCCTTCCTTCCTTCCTTCCTTTTCTTTCTTTCTTTCTTCCTTTTTTTTTTTTTTTTTTGGAGTTATCCTCTGTCACCCAGGCTGGAGTGCAATGGCACAATCTCGGCTCACTGCAACCTCCACCTCCCGGGTTCAAGTGATTCTCCTGCCTCAGCCTCCCAAGTGACTGGGACTACAGGCGCCCACCACCATGCCCAGCTACTTTTTTGTATTTTTAGTAGAGACAGAGACCATGTTTGCCAGTCTGGTCTTGAACTCCTGACATCAGGTGATCCACCTGTCTCATCCTCCCAAAGTGCTTGGATTATAGGTGTGAGCCACCATGCGCGGCTCAGTTTCTTTATCTACAAAATAGCAAGAGTAAGTGCTAAAGCCATTTGCTATCACCACTTGCAGAGCTTTGGGGATTAAATCAGGTGCTTCCCATAAAACTGGTCAGTGCTCTAACACAGAGGAGACATTTAGTAAGTGTTATTTGGGAGGCAGTGTGCTGTAGTGTACTGTGCATGGGTTTTTAATTCAGTTCATTATTTTCCTTGCCTGTAAAATGGGGATAATAATACATATATCTAAGGATTGGTGAGAGGATTACCTGTGGCAGTAGATGCCTTCAACAAGTATTTATTTTCAAGTACGATACCAATTGTACCCATCATTTGAACTCAAATTCCACTAACTCTTTAGATTATAATTCACTTTATTGTGTGCAGAATATCCACACTTTCATTGTTTAGGATTGATTGTCAAAAATCTGCAGGGCATTCAACTGGGTTCCTCCTGCATTCTTTTAGAAAGCACTTTTGTTTAGAACCAGTATTCTTCTCTAAGTCTAAATTCATAGACTTTATGAATCACAGAAACCTCCAACTCTAATGCCTACAAGGGCCAGGCAGATAACATAAATGTGTGGATTGGCCCAAGCACAAGACATTAGGGAATAGTGGGGCCTATGGTAGACTGAAGAGTGTCTGTCCGTTTAAAGGCTTTCAAATGCAAAATTTTAAAAAGCTAATAAAATACTCTGTAAGACAGATGAGCTAATTTGGCTCAAATGATGCGAGTTTGAGACCTATGTTTCTTACTCTTAGTCATTTGTGTCAACACTATCAGTGGACAGAGTACAGAGTGATGGGTACTTCCATACTCTGCTGGCAGACATGCAATTTGGTACAACCATTCTAGGAAACAGGTTGATATTATTTTAAAAGTTAAGGATTCATTCTTCCTGTCCCTTAGCAACTGCACTGTTAGGTTAAAATGCAAGGGATACTCCTTCTCATGTCTACAAGAATGTTCATAGCAGCACTGTTCAATAGCAAAAAAATGCAACAACTCAAGTACCCAGTGAGGGAGAAGTAGGTGAGTAAACTGTCAGTTGGTAATATTATGATATTACCTAGCATGTAAATCAAACAACATTATGGATGGAACTTAGCAATAAACTACTTTTTTCAAAAAGTAAGGCCCAATTATCTCATGTTGGTTGCATGATGCCCATTTCATAAAGTTTAAAAACTAAAATTAAAAAATGCTTTTAAGAAACATACAAAGGAAATAAAATAGGTTCCTTCAGCATGGTATTATGGGATGTGAGATGAAGTAGATGGAATCCGAGAAGATCACAACATACATAGGCACAAGTTTTTGTCAAACTTTCCATTTTTATATTGTTTGTGGAAATATTATTGCTTATTACATATTTTAAATATTAAAAAAGCAAGATAAAATATTCTTCATACTTTTCTGCATTTTGTGAGAAACAAATAAGCAATGTTAAAGTGCTTTGTAAACTCTAACATGCAAATTAAATGTTAGGGTTATTGTTATGAAAGGATTACGGACACTGATAGATTGTTGTTAAATTCCTGGGGTGCAGGCTTGTGAGCCATCTGTTTGGTGGATTGTGTGTTTATGGTCAGACATAGACTAGACCCATTTCTTTCAACTTCTTGTCATTTTCTCCCCTTCACTCTTTTCGTTAGTGAGAGTGCTTTCTTAGAACAGGCACGTATAAAATATCAGCAAAAATAAAGGTTAAATTATAGGAGTAAACCTCACACATAACTGTACATGCCCCTTGCCTCCTCATACGCATATTCATACCTATGCCACATCCAAGGCCAGCTAGAAATGACTTTCGGATCATCTGTTAATTTGGGTTATTAATGCCACTCTTTTTCTTTGATAAATCAGGTGATAATCACATTCAGAGTAATTACACAACTGGTTCTGATCCTCTGTTTTTTCTTAGGGTTTAATAAAATAGACATGCAAGTAGTTATGTATATAAAATTATTAAAGATAAATGGGACCTACATTAGGTAAGGGAGAGGCATTTGATAGCTCTATATATTCAGCAGGCTGTGTACTAGGGGCTGGGGATATAGACATGACCATTTCCAGCCTCTGCCCAAGGGGTGCTCACGAGCAGCCTGACAGATCGATAGCGTGAAAGGTGGTGAAACATCCTGATTAGAAGGTGTCCTTGGAGAGCACTGATAGGAGACCCTCATTCAGAGTGAAGGTGAGGGAAGGCACCCTGGAGGAGGTGATATCTGAGCTAGGGAGGAATTGAAGTTGAAGGCTGAAAGGGATGGATGGGCAGTGTGTAGCATTTTTAGCACTTCAGAGAAAAGAGAAAGAGAGAGTATGGCTACTGGGGACAAGTGGGCAACTTCTTACAGGTGGAGTATGGAGTGTGTTGGGGTGGGCAGGGATCGAAGCTGGGGAGGGAGGCAGGAGCCTGCAGATGAATGGCCTTATTATTAGGCCTTTGGATTTCATCCTGAAGTCAATGAGGAGTCACTTAAGGATTTGACCAGGGGAGTGACATGAGCAGACTTGACTTTTAGAAAAAGCACTCTGGGATCAGTACTGAATTTGAGAAGAAGGGATCAGAGGCAGGAAGACCAGCTAGGGGCTGGTTTCCCTACTCCTTCCAAAACATTGTTGCTGCTTTGGGTCAAGCAAGGGAGTTAACCAGAAGATTCTGTGGGGAGTCACATTTGCCCCTCCTTGTTTAAAAACTAACTTTAAGAGCCTGCTCGAGCAGCTGGGAGTCGCACAGTGGAGTTCTGTTTCAAGCCTTTCTAGTGCATACAACCTCGGACAAGTTCTATGTCTTTGGACCTCAGTTTTCTATTAATAGGGACAGGCATTTACAAAGCTGTTTGTCTCTTCTGGAAAGAGTTAAGATGGAGGTTGCTCCTGAAGACCTCTGAGTTTGCTAAATAATGGACTCGCCTACATGTCATTTATTATTCACATTTTTGAGAAACATTCACAACTGCACTAAGGAAGAGCAGACTTTTAGGCAGTCTTCAGCTTCCCAAGCCAGGTCATGAAGTATCTGTTCTCTTCCTGCCTCCCCCGACAGCCTCCACTCCTGGCTCTGAGAACTGTGGATCCCTAGTGCTTTGTGAAGTAGTGTCTCGTCTTTTTAATGAGGCTAATGGTTAATTAATGAATCTTTGGCTTTATGAAGTAAAACAAACTTGGGAAGAGATTATTCTGCTTTCCGAGTCTCTGGAATATTGACTGGGGGACCAGGGCTAGAGTAAGCCCTTTAAGTAGCTTTTGATGCTTGAACAAAACCCATCATTGGTAATCTTTTGCCCAAACGGTTTTTGATGTTGGCTTCATTTAAGGGGGCTGTGGCATCCACAAGTTTTCTTAGTCAAAGGGGACCTCCTCGTCACATCATTCAAGCCCACCAGCTGTGAGGGTAGCCATGGAAACCAGACACCTCAGGGTGCTTCCCCAAACTATAGTATGTGGCACCAATTTCTATCTCTTTGGGGTAGTTTAGACAAAGTTTCCATAAAGTCAGGAGAATAGACATCCTGATAGCCTTAGGATCCTTGAATTGAATTCCTTGGAGCCAAAATAATAGGGCAATTGGCACAGAAGATTGGTTTTCAGAGAAAACATATCTAATACTTATGGAGCAATAACCAAGCACCAGGCACTGTTCTAAGTAACTTACCTATATTAACCTATTCATTCCTCATAATAACCCTATCATAATCTGCACTTTACAAATTAGGAAATTAAGATACAGAGAAGGTAAGTAACTCGTCCAGGGCCACTCACCTGGGACACAGCAGAGTTGTATAAACTCAGGGTCCATCCTGCATTCTCCATCAGGTGTGGTACTGCCTCCTGTATAGAATCATAGGCCCCAGAGCTTGAAAGGACCTCTTGGTCATTTGGGCCAGCCCTAGTCTCCAGGTAAGTAAGATTTTATTATATGTTTTCCCTTTCCATCTTTCCTTACAAAGCAATGGAGTCCCAAGGGGTTAATTGTCAAAACATGGAGATTTTAAAGGCTTGGAGGGAAGGAGCCCCTGTCTGAAGGGTCAGAGGGGCACCACTCCTTCTTCCTGGCTCTCTCCCTTTTATCACAGGCCAAATCAAATGCACACTTCCATTCTCTCCTCAGTGATGCTGTTGTTTTTTTCTCCCATCTAAGATTCTACTCCATTTTCCCTGGTTTCCCACTGCAGATCACTAAAGCCTTGCTCTGGGTTTATATATTTTTTTAAAAGAAAGGTTTTAAAAGACCTACACTCCCCTACCTAGGTTAATTGGCTTTGACTAGGGCATAGAGGGGCAGCATTTCCACAGATTTCCTCTGGCCCAGGACCTGACCTCTGGGAAGCAGTAACCCGGCTTCTACATGCCAGGGTCTAGCCAGAGGGGGCTGCGTGGAGAGGCGGCTTGTGGTACTGGGGGCGAGGTGAGCTGCGGTTATAGAATAATGTTTTGGGTCAATTTTTTTTTTTAACCACTTCCACACTTGCAAATTTGTACTTCAGATCAACACAAGTTCAACTCTCTAGGATTTGGATGCATTTATTTTTTTTACTTTTCAGCCAGTGTTGCCAAGGAGTACTCTTTCTAACGACAATAGCAAGTATACCTCTGCTATCTGTCTTTCCCAACTGTAACCTCAGCTTCACTGTGCACACACGTGCACACACACACACACAGCATGCTCATCCAGATTTTTTTTTTTTTTTTGAGACAGGATCTCACTCTGTCGCCCAGGCTGGAGTGCAGTGGTACAATCTTGGCTCACTGTAATCTCTGCCTCCTAGGCTTAAGCAATCCTCCCACCTCAGCCTCCCAAGTAGCTAGGACTACAGGTGTGTGCCACCAAGCCCAGATAATTTTTTGTGTTTTCAGTAGAGACAGGATTTCACCATGTTACCCAGGCTGGTCTCGAACTCCTGAGCTCAGGTGATACACCTGCCTTGGCCTCCCAAAACACTGGGATTACAGGCGTGAGCCCCTGCACCTGGCTTGCTTATCCCGATCTTCTTGCCCATTCTTCACTGATGGGATGAGCTCAATCTAAAATGACTGGCATGGCCATCTTCCAGTGTTCCGTCTTCAACACTTTGCGTCATTGGATTCCTGTAGGTTTTACTGTCTTGTTGAAGCAAGCCAAAAAGTTGATTATGCTAGGAGGCTGCAGGTCCAGGTGGTAGATCGTTCAGGCTCTTGGCTCCCTCTCCTCCCTCCTGAGGTTTACCTTTGGGCATGGTCATCTGCAGAGAGAGGAGTGGGAGAAGCTCAGACTGGTCACTTGTGCTTCATACATGGGGACATCTCTATTCTATGCAGCTGAACTGGATTTACAGAGGAGAGCTTCAAGTACAGAAAAATTATGGTATAAAGGCACATATACGCCATTGTACTCATCCCCATGCCTAATCCATCAGCAAGACCTATAAGTTCCACTTCCAGAATAGCTCTTCAATCCCTCCACTTTTTTCATGCCCCCTGCCTCCACCTTAATGCAAGTCATCATCATCTCCCACTTGGACAACTTCAATCATCTTCTAATTGGTCTCCTTGCCACTGTTCTGGATCCCTACAATTCATTCTCTACACTGCAGCAGAGGGATCTTTTTCATAAAGCAAATCAGGTCACTCCTCTGCTTAAAATGCTTTGCATGCTCTTAGAATAGAGCCTACCTCTTCAGCATGGCTCAAAAAGCTCTGTGTGATCTGGTCCTGCCCTGGCCTCTTCTCTGACACATCTTATCCCACAGGCTCCCCAATCACACATCAACCATCACGGCCTCCTGTTGGGTCTTCAGACAGGCCACACTTGCTCCCATTTCAGAGGCCTTTATACTTTTCGCTCTTTCTAGCACTGTCTTCCCCCTGCTTGGTACATGGATTCCTTTTCATCCTTCAGGTCTCAGATCCAAAGTTGTCTCATAATAGAGCTTGTTCCTCACCACCGTATTTAAGATTGTGCCCTCCCTGCCACTCTCTATCAAAGCATCCTACGTGTGCCCTTCATAACATGTATCACCATAAAAAACTGTTGTGCCTAATTATTATTTTATCTATAGTTAACAGGGTCTTTAATTATTTTCTGTAACTAGAAATAAGCTTGCTAAAGGCAGGGCCAATTTTTGTTGGTTCTTGACTAAATTCTTTGGGCTTGGAGCTTAGTAGGCATTCACTAAATTTTTGTTGGATGAATGATTGAGCCACTTTGACTCTGGATAAGTTGAAGCTCTCGAATTTTGGATCATCCAATTCTATAAGCCAAAAGGTCGCTCATGGTCTAGGAAGACTTTTTATCTTAGGAAGTTCTACAGGATCTGGAGATGCCCCACCCTGGTGTCTACCCCGGCACCTCTGCCATTCCTCTCTGGCATCTTGCCATTTACCTCACCTGGGGACTTGATTTCCTGCTTGATAATACTCCTTGTGGAAAAAATGAATTTGCTTCTGACTCCGGTAATAAGCATGATTAATGTTATTCTCCTTTTAGTTCAGGACCTCAATTTAAATTCTTTCCTGTTCATCTTGATCAGGAAAGTTTTCTGGATCTGTAGTGAAACAAATCCCTATGCTCACAAAGAGTCAGTTATTCCCTGCACCTTGAGGTCTCTGAGTTGCATAGAAAATCTTCATACAGTGCTCGGTCTGGGCCCACATGGGGGCACAGCCCATCCTGCACCATCAGCCACAGATGAGAGAGCTAGAATCTGCTTTTCACTGCCACTGCACACCGAGGCCAAATGGATTTTTTCTGTACCACAACTGGAGCTTAGGTTGTGGCCTTTTCTTCAACCTGTCCCTTGTAGTCTGTTAGCATACATAGCTGGTTCAGATATAAAACTAAGCTATAAATTATATGAGATTTAGAGAATGCACAGGAATGTCAGAGGACATTCCAGAGAGATGTGAGCTCAGAGATTAACCAGTTCAGTCTCCTGATTTTCAGTTGTTTATATCTCAGTCTGAAGGCAGACTCCCTGGGTCTAAATCCCTTTAGTCTCTTTGAATCTTAGTTTCCTCATCTGTAAAATGGGAATGATAGTAGTAATTATCTCATAAGCTTGTCATGAGGATTATGACTTACAGTCAGCTCTTAACATTTTTAGTTATTACTGCCACGGCTGTAGGAGAGGAAACAGTCTGAAAAGTCACCATTAGTCATTCTATCGATCAGGGGCATGACTGTTAGAGTGTAAGTTCCATTACAGCAGAAAATAAAGTGTCTTGTTATTTCTCCACCTTAGCTCCCACATCTAAAAAATGGGTATAAAAGCACTACTCACCTCAGTAGACCCTTCTGATATTTAATATATCCAATAAATATAAGAGTAAATGTGGGCTGTACTTATTACAAATTAACTGCTTGATAGGTTATTATCATTAACATTATTGTTATATCATTTTTGTTATCTTATTGTTATTTTAAATTCTCCAGAACTTAGCACAGGGTGTATAATCAGGTAGATACTCAATATATTTGTAATGAATGAATTAATGAATTGGAAGGAGAAGCCAGATCTCCTGATTCCTAGTTCCACAGTCTCTCCTCCAGATCACACTGCCTCAGGCCTTCTAAAATGATGTTTTTCCCATAGTCAAATAGTTTGACTCGAGTTTAAAATATTAACTAGCCACCCTGGACCTCCCAGACATTTTCCCCGCTCTCACTCTCTAGCTCAGAACCAAACCATTGCCTTCGAGGTGTATTGCTGTTGGTTTCTTTCTGGTGAGAAACTAAATTGGTGGCCATCTCCCTTATTAACTTGACTGCTATCCTCAGGCTTCTCCTAGGAAGTGCCATTTGTTCTCTAAGCTCTGTGCATTTGGTCAGAAGCTCTTGGTTGAATCTGCTCTACAATTGTTAATATTCCCATCTCATGTTTTCTTTTTTCTCCCTCCCTCTGGCTGATCCTGTACCAGCATGCTCTGTGCCCCATCTCTCCCAGAGGTCCTGCTAAAAGGAGCATTTCTCCCTATCCAGGATATTTTAGCTAGCTCTGACCAAGCTCTAGCCTCCCCAGACACTCTCCTGGACCCTTACTTCTTCCTCTGTGTGTCTTTATTTCTCTAACCATGTACCTACTAACTTCATATCTAACTCTGAGGCATCACTCAGTGTTCTGACCCAAGCCTTTTCTCTCCACAGGCCTAAACATCACTTTCCTTTCTTCCCAACACAAGATGCCATGTGAAAAAACAAACAAACAACAAAAAAGAGCAATCCCCATCTGGCTTTGGAAAGTTTTCAGGGATTTTCACTTAAAATATTTAAATTACTTTCCATTCCATAATTCACAGTCACTTTGGGTAAGGAGATCCTTTTGCTGTTGGGTCCTTCCAGTCTTTCTTATCTTTTACTCTTGCTATTCGAGATGGGCTCTGAGGACCAGCACCAATGACATCATCCAGTAGCTTGTGAGAGAAGCAGAATCTCAGGCCCTACTCCAGATCTGCTGAATCAGGATCTGTAACCTAACAGGGCTTCAGGTGGGTCATATTATTAAAGTGTTGCAAGTGACGCTCCATCCCTGTTTCTCAAACTTCAGTGTGAATGAGATCCCCCTCGTTCTTGTTACAATGCAGATTACTGGATTATGCACTCAGAGAGTTTGATTCAATAGGTCTGAGATCGATAGCCCCCAGACGCTTGCCTTTTGTCACACAGTCTGTAGGTAACACTGATCCAGCTGAGGACCACACTTTGAAAAACACTGCTCCAGTCTGTAAGTGTCCTGTGTCTATCCACCTTTTGGATGATGTGAGCAAAAAGTAGGCATTCAATAAATCTTCATCGAATTGAACTGAATTTCTCTTGTTTATACATCCTTTTTCCTGAAACTAAAAAATGGGATGTGAAGGTGGCTATTTTAGTATGTTTTCTGGCTACTAGTTGAGTGTATTAATCCTGTAGATCTCAATTAATGAACTAAACTACTGGGGCTCCCCGATATCTTTATTAAACACCTATTTTGTATGGGCTCAGTGTTCTGTTGAGTCTTTGTGTTTTCTGCAAGATAGATAATATCAACTAATCTGACCAAATCCTTACATTTTTTTCTCCAAAGCTTACCGCAAAGCTTAAGAGTATTAAAGAGTTTCTATTTCCAAATTCCTGCATGTGGCAGACAGACTGTTGAGTAGCCCCTGTGTTCCTGCCTCCTGGTACTCACACTTGTTTGTCATTCCCCTAACCTCCAGCGTGGGCAGGACCCACAACTTGCTTCTAACCAATAGAATACAGCGAAATGGACGGGCTATTTTCTTTGGAATCTCAGATCACATTGTGCGATTGCATTATATTACGTAAGACTCTGTCTTGATGTCAGACTCTCAGATATTCTCTTTGCTGACGTGCTGAGGTAAGTGCCCATGTTGGTGAAGCCCATGTGGCAAGGAATTGTGAGCCTCCTTTAAGAACTATGGCTGAATGCCAGCACAAAGCAGCTGCAAGGAACAGAATGCTTTCAAAACTACTTGAACAGGGAGCAGATTCTTTCTCGGCTGAGGCTCCAGATGAGGACACAGCCTGATCAACACCTTGACTGCAGCCTCATAAGACCGTGAGCAGAAGACCCAGTTAGGTCATGCTTGAACTCTTGACCCACAGAAACTGTGAAGCAATAAATGTGTGTTGTTGTAAGCTTATAGGTTTGTGGTCATTTATTACACTGCCATAGAAAACTAATACTCCAGTAATAGCCACTAAGCTGACCTGTAAGGAGACAGCTCAATCAGCTCTGCGTAAGCAGAAAATAGCGACTGATGAGAGTGAGGGTGCCTGGATTAGAGTGAACTGTATTCTGTTTGGCATTTCCATGGCAGTTCTCAGGAGATGAATGAGATTGGAGTGGTTCAGATAAAGGTGACAGCTCCCTTTACTTCTTCATTGACTATTTTATCAGTCCTTCCACATTGCCTCAGTTTCCCCACTTCAACAGTAATCAAACTTGATTTTTCCACTTGGGTTAATAAAATGAAGGTGACAAGTGATGCATGACAACATTTAATTAATATCTATAACCTATTTAGAGACTGGGGTAAAAACTGCTATATAAGTGAAAAGTGGGTCTTTTTTTTTCAATTAATATTTTTTGCGTGGCACACATCATTTCTCTAAGCCTGTCAGATCTTTTGGCTTTCTTCTGAAATCTGCTGATTCAGGCTTTCTTGGAAAACCAAACAAAAGGAGACACACAGAGATGTAAACACATTTCCTATCCACCAAATAAATAGGATTTAGAGCAAAGAGGTTATCTTTCTTAACCCTGTGAAGACCACACAAGATGCAATCTCCCCTGGCTGGGAGCACCAGACCTTTGTACCCATGTAAGTGTTTGAGAGGAATCTGGATCAATAATTCATCCTGAAGTGAATCTTCTTTCTTGGTACTCCCTGTGCACATCTTTTTAAGAACTCTCCAGTCATGGTGGTATGTATATTTAATTGGTTCCAAGACAAGAACTTGCTCACCTTGAAAGCAAGTGGCTTTTACGAGTGAAGGTCAGATGGGGACCAGAGAGGAGCCTGTTTTTAGCTGCACCTAGATTTTCCCGAATGAAAGGATGGGCAATGGATGAATTTTCTCCCTGGTAGGGCTGTGGAGCTATAGACTGGCTTGACAAAGAATAAATTCAGAATCTGCTTTTCAAGTGGAAAAGGTTAAGTGGCTGAATAATGCCAAGCAAAAGGCTTTATAATGGGTATGCTAGGCAGGAACATACTTGTACCTTTCCTGTCTTTTGTCACCATCTCCCAAGCTGATGAAGAAGGCTGTCTGAGTGGGTCCTTCCTTCCTCCCTCTTCAACCCGGAGGGTTTTGAGATAAGGAGAAGAGACAGTTTAAAATCCAAGCTTTCCAAAAATAGTTTTATAGGTCTCATAGTTACCGTAGGACTTCAGGGTGGTATTTTATATTATGAGTAAAATTTTATTACTACATGGACATAAAGAGGGAAATTAACTGGTAGATTGCGGGAAGGAGATATTGGGGAGAGTGAGCAACTGATACATTCATCTTCTCTCCTGCCTGCCTGAGAAATGTTTTCTGGTTGTGACTATCACTGACTTGTAGCCCAGCCTCTGCCTGTCCTCCATCCCAGGAGGCAAAGCAAGCTCAGTTCTCTGACAGCTCCCACCACTGCAAATGCACTCAGAACCCCCATCCTCACTTTCCGTCACAAATTTTCAATAGAACCAATATGAAGGCAGTAAAAAGCAGCCACCCTTCACAAGCTCTGGGCAAATTTCTGCCTGTGTCACTGCTGGAGGCCTGCAAGGCTTCAGGGTGTCCTGAGCTCTGCTGTATGGCAAGGCTTTTGTAAGGTTGTGTGTGGGATGAAAGAACAGGGGATGGCAGGGAAAGGGAGAAAGGTATGAGAATGTATCTCGTTATGTAGCTAAATTTTGGCCACAAATGACAGGTCTCAGATAAGAAGGAATGATGGCAAGATATCATTGAATCTATTTTGCCCCGTTGTTCAGATTAGAAAACTGAGTCTCACTTTCTCACCTTAATTATTTCCCTGTAAGAATTTGCACTATGAAAAGTTTTGCAGTTTTCTCAAAGATTAACCTCCCAACAGGTATTTATTGAGTATGAATTGCTTATTCCAAATTGGGCTGGGCGTTTCATTAAAGAGAAGCATATGGTATGGTACAATCCCTGGAATTTGTTCCTACCCTGAAGGAGCTGGTAGTTTTGGGGAATAAGCCTTACATAAGGTAAATTAGGACAGTACAAGACAATGGGATGGAGAGTCCCATTTTCTCATTTTATTTTAGAGGCTTAAGGAAGGAAAGAGTAAGAATACTAACGTTGTTAGAGAAGACTTGTGGAGAATGGAGGATGGGAAGACATACAACAGTTAATTCCAAACTCACACCCCAGCCTCCTCTGGAGCTACAAGCTTCTTGTGGGGTAATTCCTCTTCCTTATTCACCTTTTGCATTTTGTCTTTGCTGTCTTCATTTCATAGCTGTGTACCAGACCAGCTTTCAAACACACTTTGATGGTTAGTTGCCAGAAATTTCAGGCAAGTTACTTCCTCCAAGAAGTTTTTCTCATCTGTAAAGCCAAGGAATTAACTGATCTCTAAGGGGCCTTCCAACTCTAACAGGCTTCAAGTCTCAAAAACAGAATGGATCAAGAAGAAGATGAGTGACTGGAATAACTCTAGAAAATATACATCTCAACTCTGAATTAGTCCTTTCCATTTCCTCTTCCTTCTCGTTTCTCCCATCTTTCTCCCTCCTCTTCCTCTCCAGGGGGTGAGTACCAGTGACTTCAAGCTTGGCTGGGCTTTGTAAGGTGGAGAAAGGTGTGGCTGAGTCTAGGGTTACAAAGAGCTCAGCATTAAGGATCACAAGGCCTCTGTCTGAATTTGGTCAGCTCTGTCAGTAACTAGCTACATTACCTTGGACAAGTGACTTAATGCCCCCATCTGGATCCTCCATCAAGGTCCCTTATAGGAATGAGGTGACCCTGCATTCTCCAGCCTTCCCTTTATTACTCGGAATCAACATCAGCCCTCTTTTCCACCAAACTGCAGAAAGTCAAGCCGTCTACCAAGTTCTCCTCTCCAAGACTCTCTCTGTGTGTGTGTGTGTGTGTGTGTGTGTGTGCGCGCGCGCACGTGGGCGGTTTGTCTCTAGGAATGTTTACATTTTCCACAAATCCATCTTGGTTGATCTTCATCATCTCCACCTCCACCTTGCTCTGGATAGCTGATCATCTTACCTTCCTGTAACTGTTCTGTTTTGTTTTGTTTTTTTCCCAGACTGGTATCTCTCATGCTGACACATTGAATGAAACTAAGGTTTAAGGGTAACAGAAGAAAATTATAACTGGGAATAGAATATTTAAAACAGGATACTAGATCACTTAGCTTCTATTATTTCTAAAACAAGACTCTTGTGGCTTGCTCTGTCCCTTTCTTCTCCTCTCTCTCTCTCCCCCATTGCCCTTATGTTAATGGGGCCATGCACCTCCCTGCCACAGGAGTCCCTTCATTCATATTCTACGCTGAGGTTTCAAGGGGGAAACAAATTGACCACCCCATGACCCCCAAGGAAACACAGTAGTAGTTTCCAGAAACACAGTAAAGGCAGAGTTTGACATTATTTTGTAAAACATGTTAAAATTTCTTTGTGCCAAGCATCTCCCCATTGACTTTTTCCCTGTGCAGTAGAACTAAATGTTTAATACAGTATCTACTCCCTATCAACAAGGATCTCTCAGCCCCAAATATGAATATGTAAATATCTAATTTTATCTAATATGAATAATTCCTTACAGCTTTGAAATATTAATTTCCTCTGCTTCTGACCATCAGTCAGTCAAAATATCAGGGTCCTTTCACAGAGCACCCCTTCATTTCATAGCTGTGTACCATCTTCAAGGGTTCTTTTTTTTTTTTTTTTTTTTTTTTTTTTTTTTGGGGGGGGGATCCTCTTTTTTTGTGAGGAGATACTGGGTGCGGGGGTCTCACCGCCCCCCGCCACCCC
>NC_037668.1:157230075-157364013 GCF_003255815.1 Theropithecus gelada | reverse complement strand
TTTTTTTTTTTTTTTTTTTTTTTTTTTTTTTTTTTTTGAGAGGGAGTCTCACTCTGTTGCCTAGGCTGGAGTGCAGTGGCACGATCTCAGCTCACTGCAACCTCCATCCACTTCCTGGGTTTATCTCTGCCTCAGCCTCCCTAGTAGCTGAGATTACTGGTGCCCACCACCACACCCGGCTAATTTTTGTATTTTTACTAAAGACGAGGTTTCACCATCTTGGCCAGGCTTGTCTTGAACTCCTGATCTCAGGTGATCCACCCGTCTTGGCCTCCCAAAGTGCTGGGATTACAGGCATGAGCCACCGCACCCGGCCCAAGGGTTCTTTCAGGCTCTGACAGCCTACAAACTCTTGGCTTCTGTGAGGCTGTCCACTCGGAAGGCTTTACTCTCTTTTGAGGTGAGCTTCTTTTTCTAGGGTATGTAGAAAAGTAATAGAGGATGCTTGCTGGTGAAATGCTACTGGTTACTCTGCCCAGGGTCAGTGTATATGGGATGCATATATGCCAGCTGCCACTGGTGGCCATCAATTCACGGTCATGGAGGTGGGGTGGTCATTCAGAGGCCTTGGGTGCCATATTCCCTATCAGTTGTCTGCTCTCATTTTCTTTACATTTTTACCTATTCTGGGAGCAGTCAATCTTAGCTGTATTTGCAGCCCCAGCAGGGAGCCCATTTCCATTGAAGAGAGGACTCCTTAATAAATCTAGCTCATTTGTGCAGGAGTAGTGCAGCCATTGATTAGAGGGCTGATTGGAGCTGTGACTTTCCTTAGGAAGAAAATTAAGAAAACAGATTAAAGCAAATGATGGGCGACTTTGTCTTCTGGAGAAGGGGGTGGGGAGTGAGGCTTCCTATATTCTGTGTCTCTCCTATGCTGATGCAAGGTTTGAAACATTCTGCAAGATGAATTAACTCCTTCAGGTCACCATAGGGCTCTCCTATATGGCAGAGTATCACAGAATCTCAGAGCTAAAATGGACCTGGGTGGTCATTTGGCTCAAGTCCTTTATTTTATAGATGAGGAAACTCGCTCAAAGAAAGCTACTGACAGGACTGTGGCCATGCAGGCCTTCTGCATGACCTCTAGGCTATAGCAAGTCACAGTTGCTGATGCAGGAACATCTGAAATAAAGTCAGATTGGGTCTAAAGGAAAATTTTTAAATGGTGGCTCCTCTATACGGGACGACACCGCTCTTGAAAACTGCTATTGCCTGCTTCCGTATGGATTACAGCACCAGGGAAGGGAGGAGAGTCAGTGAGTGGGTCAGTGAGTCAGTGAGGGAGGGGGATCCTCACGAACTGTGGGCTGCACTTTAACCTGGTTCCACCTTCACTTCCTTTCTTAAACTTTCTCTTTGTGCTTTTCATTCTGCCATCTCTGTGGTCTTCATTCACCCTCTCACTTGTTCATTCTTTTTTTTGGCATTCATTATTAGAGCACTTAATGTTTTTTCAAAGCATTTTGTGGACACATGGGAGGCACCTAGCCTCAGTGACCTCTGCAGTTGCTCTGCAGTTGTCATTTGGTTATAACAGATCTAACTATCAAGTAATGAGACATGGGAAAAGTCAATGTGAAATGTGCAGTCATGATCCATTGTAAGCTTTTAAAGGAAAGGGGCTATACTGCATTTGACTCAGTATTCCCTGAGTCTGGTAGCCTTTGGCTACCAGGTACCTCTAGGTACTCAGAGGACATTTGTTGAATGAGTGAATGAATGAATGAATGAAATGTATAGATATGAGTATGGTCATTTAAAGTTATCTCCTTCTAAACTCTACAATAAGGAGACATGTTATTATTCTTGCCCCTATTGATTAAAGACTTTTTAAGTTCCTGTATAGAAACTGCCTTCAGATTTAAATTACTAGTCTCTCCACATCTTTTGCAAAAAAATTTTTTACAGTTGCAATTTAAAATGTATGGCCCAGAGAACTCTTTTACAGACATTATCTTTTTATCATAAAAATCCTGCAAACAAATTATCATTCCCATTTTACAGATGAGGAAATAGAGACTGAGAGAGGTTATAGACTTACCTAAAATCTCAGTACCAGTAATTGGTTGAGCAGAGAATCAATCAAGATCTTCTGACTGAGAATCTTGAGCCCTTTTTAATACACTGCCTTCTGCCTCCCCATACTCAAAACCAATGTCCCAGGCTTGTTTCCCATCTCTGTTTCCCATGGTTCTGAAAAACTTCTGGCTGTTATTAAAGATCAACTCAATCTACACTCATAAAATGAAGATTTGCTATCCTTGCCATTACAATAAATTTTTTAGAGTCCCGAATATCATCTCAAGGATGAGTTAATTCTAAGAAGAATAATGGCAGCTCTATTGTTGTAAAAAGTAACTTCCCAACCATGTGTATTATTTTTCATACATATGAATGTACAATAGGCTGTGTGCACACACACACCTGTGTGTGTATTCTCTTTGATTAGTTGAAAAACTGTCAGAAGGCCAAGAATGGGGACATAAATGTAACATATTTGAGATCTTTATTTTTTCTTAACCCATTTAATCCTCACATCACTGCAAATTAGTCAACGAAGTCCCAGAGAGGTTAGGAAAGAACCCAGGTATCTTGTCCCTGGCCCACTGTTCTTTGCTCTGTGAGATACCTCAAACATAACAATCCAGTCTTTATTTCTGCTGGAGCGTCAGCAGAGAGAGAAAAGGAAGGAGGAAATCTCCAGTACCACTCTTTGCATGTGTTGGAGTTATACGGTGCTTCTCAGTTTGGCCAGGATGCCTGAGTTCTATTTGCCTTCTGCTAATAATGTGCGTGCTGGCACAGAGCCTATGTGTATGTGTGACAGAGGAGTGAGAGGGAACAAGTTATCCTGATTCTGTTTATATTGGATAAAAGCTTTGATGCTTGAGAGTAATCTGTACCTCAGCTCTGTTTACTTTGCAAATAGAATAAAAGTCTCACCGCTTGTGCATAAGAGAGATGGGACTAGGGGGAGGGAAAGGGTCTGGAAAAGTAGAGGTAGAGATGGGTTTTCGTGTGTTATAGGCAGAAAGGTGCTGGCCCACGAGCCCTGAGGTCCAGCCCTGCTTCTGTCACTGCGTGTGTGTGACCTTGTGCAAACCCCTTTCCCTCTATGAGCTATAGTTTCACTGTCTGTAAAATTTTGGACTGGAAACAGGAATCCCATATTGACAGCCCAGCTGGTAGAATTCGACCTAAGGACTTTTTTTTTTTTTTTTTTGATTATTAGCGAAGTGTTTTTAAAAAAACAACTTTAGGCTGCTGTCACACTCTACAATCCACAGGCCTCCCTTCACTTTGCTGAATTTTTACATAGATGTTACCTGCCAACTTATACAATAGTGTCCCCTTATTTGATTTGAGGTTTTGTTTTCCACAGTTTCTGTTACTCGAGATCAACTATAGTCCAAAAGTATTACATGCAAAATTCCAGAAATAAACAATTCAAGAGTTTTAAATTGGCACCATACTGAGCAGTGTGATGAACTCTCTCGCTGTCCTGCTCCAAGGCTGGGGATCATTCCTCTGTCCAGCATATCCACCCTGTGCACACTTCTCACCCGTTAGTCACTTAGTGCCCTCTGGGTTATCAGATTGATTGTCATGGTATCACAGTGCTTGTGTTCAGGTAGCTCTTATTTTATTTAATAATGGTCTCAAAGTGCAAGAGTAGTGATGCTGGCAATTTGGATATGCCAATGAAAAGCCTTAATGTGCTTCTTTTAAGTGAAAAGGTGAAAGTTTTTGATGAGGAAAGAAAAAAAAATTGTGTGCTGAGGTTGCTAAGGTCTATGGTAAGAACAAATCTATCCATGAAATTCTGAAGAAGGAAAAATAAATTTGTGCATATATATATAGTGTGCATAGTGTATATATATAGTACATTATATTATATATGTATATAATACATTATATTATATACATAGTGTGTATATATATACATTATATATTATATAATGTACTATATATAGTATATATACACACACATATATATACACACTATGCACACTATATATATATATATATATATATATAGTGTTTGGTACTATCTATGGTTTCGGGCATCCACTGGGGGGTCTTAGAATCTATCCCCTTCAGATAAGCAGGGGTGACTGTAAAGGCATTGGAGATAGGGACAGCTGTACTAGTTTCTCTAGAAGTGCCCTAATGTTATAAACAAGCCTAAGCTTGTTTTTAACAGAATCTTAATGAACGTATGTGCAAGGGGGAGCGTGACATTTTAATTAAGTATCAGGGCTCCAAAGTTGGTCTGTCCAAGTTTGAATCCTTGCTCTGTCACTTACTACCACATTACCAATCTGCTCTGTGCCTCCATCTCCTCATCTGCATAATGGACGCACTCCTGGGAGGATTAAATGAATCAATGTCTCTAAAGAGCTCAGAACACTGCCAGGCACATCTTAAATGGACAGTATAGTTAGCTGTCACCGTTACTATTATTAGAGATTGCAATGGAATATTTACACAATCTTGTCTTGAGTAGCAAATGATCTTAAGATGTTTGAGGGCCAGATATTATGAAATGTGCTCATTATAAAACACAAGGGCCAGGCTTAGAGGACCATTTGAGAAAGGCTCTCTACACTAGTTATGCAAATAAATATCTAAAACCAATTGGTCCCCATAATTCTTTTTAGCTACACATTTTCATTTGCCAGTGTCTCATTCAGTCGCTAAGAAATTGGGAAAGGCAGTGCTAGGTCTGCTGGCTGACTTCATGAGATCCATTCCCCATTTCCATGAGGAGTTGGCACCTCCATTTCTCCCGGGCCACAGTTGTTGATTTTGTCTTCCTGGCTGACCTGACCGGTGTGAATGGATGGAACTGGTGTTCTAAGAACACAATGTCACTTCTCACTGAAGCAGCAGGTAGCGGAAGAATACTTAAACAGAAAAGGCATCAAAAATAGCAAGTAGTTCCCCGTTCATTTTTCACGTGGCATGAAATAAAAGTAGGTAAGATTAGGAAATGAAGGCGAAAATGATGTGCGGGAGCTCTCTCTGCATGTTGTTGCATCCCTCTCCAAGTTGCAATAATAAGCATGTTTGAGTAGTTTCCCGATCACACTCATTAATTCTCAGCTTCAGACTCCTACTTGACATTTTTATAACCTGGTTAATATGGCCAGACATAGTAATATGTGCAGAATCAGATGAGTGAGTAAAGATTCTGGGGATACGTGCCTAAGGCACCTCATCCTTTAAAGGACAACACCAAGGGAATACTGGCCTTTTGTGAAGGCAGAAAACAAAAACAAGGGGGTGAAGATGCGAGTCTACCATTAGTAGAAATTCTCCTTTGACACCATTGGTCCTTAAGCAGAGGGAGCTGACAGAGGAAGTCCTGGGCACAATGACAGGTAAAAGAGTAATTACCCTTACAGAGAAGAGCCACAGTCCTCAAGAAAAGGAAAAGAGAAAGGGGAAGAAAGAAAGGGAGGCGGGAACTCCCAGGTTGCTAACTGCAGCTTTCAGCCCATATGACCCTTAGCTCACCAAGCTGGCTCTTCTATTTTGTGTTCCTCTCAGGAAAGTCTACAGGCCACCTGTCCTCTGATCTAATTCCAGAGTTAGGAGCTCAATGAAGTGCATGGAACAATGGCTTGCTCCTCAGGAGTCTGTGTTCCCTGGGTTTTTGAAGGCTGTGAAACTGGTGTTGCTTCTCTGTGGTTAACTCTACTGAGTGTCTTGTGCTTTGCAATCTATAGGTAATCAAGTGTGTGTGTGTGTTTGTGTGTGAAGGTGCGGGGAGCCTCCCTGCTCTTTGTCTTGTGTTTCCATGTAGAGGCACTTCTGTTTCTCAAGGGGTTGTTATTGACATTTGGGGTGGAACCATTCTTTGTCATGTGGCACAGTCCTTCATACTGCAGGATGGTTAGCCTTCCTCGGTCTTGCCCACTAAATGCTGGCTGCACCCTGCTCCACCGCATTTTCAAATGCCCACCCTGGGGAAATTTAGTAATAATAAAACAAATTCAAAAGCACTGAGAGAGTAACACTGTCTCCATCTGTCCATCTTTCCTCCCCAGGAGAGAAGCAGTAATTTCTTTCATGAGTGAATTTGGGTGAATGCTGAACTCAGCCTTTTCTCTCTCACTTTTGGACCTGCCTGCTTCTAGAGACAACACATCCCTTTCTGCTCTCCACTGAGTGGGAAGCTTCACAAGAAGCCAGAGGTTGACCTGCATAGCCTCTTACTAGGTCCATAAGATGTATAGTTCATGGACGAAGTGTTATCAAACCATTTGGGGGGAAGGCCCAATATGCTGTGGAGCATATCACAGATGAAGCTAATATTTTGATCTCTGTCTCTCTGTGTTCTGAGTCTTCTTTTTCCTGGACTTGAGAGGAGAAGCAAGAGGTGTTACTTCCTGAGCACCTGGCCCCTCAGTGACTATACATCTGATGGTGGCCAGGATGTCCTTTCCAGATTTTCTGCCTTAGTCTGTTTTTATCACCTGTCTCATAGAAGAATGTCCAGGGGAATACCAGTTAATGGAAAGGAACAATTCACTGCCCTTGTCCCAGCTGCTACGGAGGAGGGAATCCTTAAAGGAGATGTCAGGACAGTTTAGTGATGGGCACAAGAGATTCAGGCTGGGCTTGACTTCTCTACCACACAGACATGGGCACTCTGCTCTTCTCTGCAGATTGTCCAGGAGCATGAAGAATAGCAGTGGTTTTGTCAGTTAAAGATTCATTTCTGAACTGTGAAGATGAACTCATGAGTAGGCTCATTTCATCCAACAGAGAACACAGTCTTGATGGAATCAAAGCTATCTTGCTTTCCTCCTTTCCAAAGGCTGCACCCTTATTTTCCTCCTTTCCAAAGGAGAAAAGCAAGTCTCCTCTGGGGTCCTCTGTGAGTGTCTCTGTTTAGCGCATAGTACAGGTCACACTACTCAGCTCACAGAGGTGGAGCTGGGTGGAGTTGGGAGGGGTCAGTGGGGCTGGAGAGGTAGTGGGTGTTTCCCGTGACATACCTGGAGACAAGGTGCTGGCCTTTTGTACCTCTGGAGCGGGTGGAGAGGGTGGCCTCAGAATCAAGGAGGCTTCTGCTTCATCACAGGCAGTCCTGCAAAGAAAGGAGCTGTGGGTTAATGATGTCAGACAAATTCTCTGCAGTAGGGGTGGCTGCATCTACACTCAAAGGAATCTAGTCAGGCACAAATAGCATCCACTCAATGGGGACTGCAACAGTATTCACAGGAATGGCTCAGACCAGAGTGTGTCTTTTTACATCAGGCAGTTCCAGGAAGAGGGCCGAAAGGGTCCTTTTGTGGGGCTGTAAACTGGATATAGTCAGGACTCTTATCAAGAGCTGCCAGGTATTCATGCCTGGACCATATATGCACATATAACCCATCAATGCCTCCAAATTTGCCTCTAAAAACTTCTCTCACATATGTCAAACACAGAACTTGATCCTAAACTCAAATCATGATAGTTACAAGTAAATTTGGTTGTCTTGTTTATAACTTGAAGCCCACAGGCTTTACCTAAGACAGAAAGGATCTGGTGACTCCCAGGAGAAACATCTTGAAAGCTAGCATTCACTTGGAGGATACAGACTCCATGAAGTAGATCTTCCCTGGCATCCTCCCTAATATGAACAGACCCTTCTTGTATGTTCACCTAATCAGGGTAGATGCAGGCCTAAATGGCATGAGAAAACCAAGCAGTTATGTCTGCTTGTGGTAGATCCATGACACTCCTTAGACGTCCTCTTGATTGGCAACTTGATTAGATTCAGTGAGTGACCCAGGTCCTCTGTGATCAATGACATCTCCCATGAGGATCCCATTCCAGTTGTATCTTCCTCCTATTCCCTTGTACATTTTTTTTTAAGAAAGATAAATAATAGTAATGGTATTTGAACAAGAAGTTGCAGTTCACTATCCATTTTTTCAAGCAGTATGCTCATTACCTCATTTGGCACCCTTTTTTTTTCAGTGTCCTGGGGCTCCCAAAGCTCTTTTGTTGTTTGCAGTCTACCTCCACCTCCCGTAGCTGTGCTTCCCGCCCATCCATGGGCTTCCTATCACAAACCATGCCTTGTACATCGTTGCTACTTATCCTATCAAACCTGGTCTGTCTCATGTCCCATCTCCTTAGGGCCCTACTTTTTGTTAATGGGATGATATGTGACAATGTATTTGCATTCGAACAAGACCAGCTCCTAAATAAAATGCCCCTTTAGCCCATGCTTAGGACTTTTGCCTTGGTTAACATTCTGTGAAATGTGACTGTGGAAAAGAGATATGCAAATGTAGTTGCTCTGTAAATGTAAATAGAATAAACATACATATACACATAAATTTACAAGGGGCAAACCACTGCTCAAGAAAGAAAAGGGGGAAACAAGTCTTTTTTTTGGTAAAGAGTGGGAGATAGAAATAGAACCCACTGTCCAGATGGAGATGCCTGATGGGAGAACCTACATAAGAACAGGAAAAGGAAAATAAACAGAAGACTGAGAAATGGAATGCGAGGCTCACTAGACAAAGCAGAAAGATTGGGGGTTATGGATACAATGTGTATAAAGGATAAAAGCATGACTTTGGAATCAAAGAAAAATATGTGTGAAATTTTCAGTCTACCAAATAGTAACCGTGTGATCTTGGGCACATTATTTAACTTCTCTAAGGCTCTATGTTATGTGGTACTTTTTCTTTCGTTTCCTTTCCTTTTCTTTTTCTTTTTTGAGGCAATGTTTTTTTGAGACTCTGTCAACAAGGCTGGAGTGCAGTGGCACAGTCTTAGCTTACTGCAGCCTTGACCTTCCAGTCTCAAGCGATCCTCCTGCCTCAGCCTCCCAAGTAGCTGGAACTACAGGGACATGCCACTATGCCCGGCTAATTTTTGTATTTTTTGTAAGACAAGGTTTTGTCATGTTGCTCAGGCAGGCCTCAAACTCCTGGGCTCAAGCGATCTGCCTGCCTCTGCCTCCCAAAGTGCTAAGATTACAGGTACGAGCCTATCTTATATATTAAGGGGATTCTAATAACCACTTAAGGGTTAGGCAATTGAATGAAATGACATATGTGAAATGCTTATAGCAGTGACTGACACATAAGAGACTAAATACGGTAATACTATTTCTCTCCTCCCTTTCTCCCGCATTAAGTTCAAGAGGCACAATAACCTTGGTAAAGTTGATGTTGGTTAAAACAAAGAGAGAAAGAGGGTTATAGAAATCTAGTTAAAGAAATGCTAGATGTGAAAACTAAACAGAAAAAGCTGGTCAATCCATAATATCATTGTGTCGAGAATAAAATAACTTCTGTCTGAAATTTGGAGTTGTTTTGGAAACCACCATTAAGGTAATGCACCTTAGGAACAGAGCTTAGGAATAGGGTAGGGCTAGGATCAGAAAACAGTCAACTGGGAAAGCTGGTGCCTGAGGCTGAGAAAGGTGGAATACTCCAGATGAGGTGCATGAGTGTTGGAATCAGGCCAAGTTTGTTTTAATGCTATCAGTCCTTAGCTGCTGTATAGCTTCAGACACAGTGCCTAATATAGATATTAATTTGCTCATCTGCAAAATGGGGGACAGCTAAAGTTCTTATCTCATAGGACTGGTGTCAAGGATACGAATATAATATTTACCATTTTCCTAATTCACTGCTTGGCATATTTCAAATTCTAGAAATATTTGACAGTGTTATAATTTGCAGTGTATGCTTGGGCATGGTGAGCCCTGTGCATCTCTTCCCTCAGCTGCATCGTCAGGTCTGAGAATAATCCATCCATTTCAACCTGCTGGGTGAGTGCAGGGCCTGCTAAAGAATCATCAAAGAGAAGGAATTCCAGACGTGAGGGTCTGGGGTGAAAAAGAAAGGGAATCAGAAAACACGATGATGGAAAGGGAGATACATAGTGAATTCTATTTTGGACAGCCAATGTCTGTCTATTCATCTATGCATGCGTTGATTCAACAAATATGATTGCATATATATTATGTGCAAGGTGCTGGAGATGCAGCAAAGAATAAGAGAGTTGTGATTTTGAGAGAAAAAGAAACAGTGAAATTTTGATCAGGGCCATAAATGGCATGAGGGAAAAATCAGGGTGATATGAAAATAAAAGATGAAGAAAATCTTTCTGCAGAAATGACAGGTAAGCAGAGACCTGAAGGATAAGTAGGAGAAAGCCAGGCAAAGTTTGGAGCAAGTGGAAACAGCACATGCAAGAGCTCTGGGGCAGGAAAGACCTTAGGATCATTGGAGGGACTGAATTAAGACCGACTTGCCTGGAGCAGAGTGAGGGAGACAGGGAGATGAGAATACATCTGGTGATGCGGGCCCAGGCAGATCACATCAGGTCATGCAGACAATGTTAAAGATTTAATATTTATTCCTAAGAATCATAAGAGGGTAATGAAAGGAAAGCTAATAACATCTTTTAACAGGAAAAGAAGATGCCCTCTGTTTAGCTTTATTTACATGGCCAGATTTTCTTCAGCCAAACATTTGAGTGTTGCCCCAGAAGTTTCCACCAGCTAAGGTACCATGAGTGTCGAGGTCCTCGCCACTGATTCCCCAGCACACTTATCTCTGGGCCCTGGGCACCCAGAAGATGTGGTCAGTTAAGTTTCTGGGGAAGATTCTTAGCTCCAGGATTGGATGTGAATGGTGCCGGTGGCAGGTGGTATGGTCCAGGTATGGAGTAGAGAGCAGCTGGAACTGGATCTGAGTTGGGATGTCCTCATACTTCCATTCCAAAAGGTCTTAAACAACCCCAGAGAATGTTTTGGATATACGCAGATAAATATATCACCAGAGCAGCCAGTATTAATAATTATTGCAAATCTTCCTCTGTATCCATAATTTGTTTTTCAATGACCACCTCTGTGATAATAGGCATGAAATTATTTAATAGCAGATTTGAAGAGCGACCAACCAACATCTGATTAAACCACTTCTTTTGACAGGCAAAAATAACAATGCAAGTTTATTGAATGCATACTATATCCCAGGCAAGGTAATAATTGCTTCATATACATCACTTTATTTAATTATCACCGAAATCTTACAAGTTATTTATTTTTAAGCCCCTTTTACAGATGAGAAAACTAAAGACTGGAGCAGTTAAATAACTTACCCAAAGAGAAATAGCTCATAAGCAGTTAAGCTGTTTCTCTGCTTCTCCCACTTTCTCTCAAATGAAGAAGAGATCGTGAAATTAACATGCTTAGAGTAAGTGGGGACTTGAACCCAGGCCACATTAAAACAAACACCACCACCACCACAACAAAAGGTGAAAATGATTTTAATCATATATTTATTTTACTTGACCCTTACTTCCAAAATATCTTTTTGTGTGCCATCCTTACAAAGGTTATCAGTAACATATTTTACATTCTACATTCTTTTTTCATGAATGCTCTTCAAGATCCGTGGTGTATTTGGTCACTTCCAACACATTTCAATTTGGCCTAGTCACGTTTCAGGTGCAGAACAGTCACGTGTGGCTAATGGAGACCACATTGAGCAATGCATTTAACTAGTAACCTATCTAAAGTAACACTACCGAGTTTAACAAGTTATGAAAATCGAGTGAGAAAATATATGTAATAAGTACATAGTCCTGTGTTTGGCGCCTGGTAGGCCCTTTGTAATTCTCTCTCTTTTTGATTCCTTCCCTTAAATCACAAAATACTGAAGATATCTACTTGGAAAATCTGGTCTTTCAATGATCCACATTAAATTCAGGAGAGTTACCATGTAGCATTTATAAACTTATTTCCATTTTGCTTTGTTATGCATTACATAGTTATGGGGCGGCATATTTTCTTATCTAATTATGCTCTGTAGATTGTAATTCTGAAGTAAATTTTCCTTTTCTGACTTATGAGCAAAGAAGGCCTTAAAGCAACCTGGATGGCAGGGTGAATTCAACCTGAGGAAATAGATAGGCTTAATCATTGACATGAGGAGCCAATGGCCCATCTACCAATGGGGACAGGTGCAGATAAACACTCAGTTCTGTGTGCACCAGGGGGAGAGCTAATTGGTTGTATGGATCTTATTGGCAGAACAATTGGAAAGAAGCAGATGATTTCTTTGGGAGGGAGATCTGTTTCCAAAGTGGAAGATACAGGGAATAGGTAAATATCACCCCCTTTATTGCATGGTCAGCTTTCTAAAATTATAGCATAATATCAAGATGGGAGCTGGGTTAGATTAGAAACTGAGCTTGAACATGCTTTCTTTGATCTTTCTACTTCAACTTCCCTGTGCAGTACCGCATACTACCCTTTATTCCCGCTTTCCTCTTTCATTTCCCTCCTTTGGAACCACCTCCAGTTCATTTGCCAGCCGATTTCATGATGGAGCAGAAATGCCAATCCATCATTTGGCCATCAGTAGGACAGCATACCCAATCTGCATTAGCCTGCTGGGCTGACTTCCAGAACATCATCTACTATACATGAATTATTACAGAAACATTATTGCTGTCAGCATATTCCACTCTATACAACTTCCTATTATTATTTTTTTGGTGGACAACACTGAAATTTTAAACAGCTCGATCTTGCTTAAGTAATGTGAATTTGGTGGCTCTAGAAACAACTTTTTGCCTCATCAGTGAGAATCCACCTGCAGCAGTGGTTGGGCTTAGATGCAGGGGAAGGGATGGGGGTCTAGTGCAAATGGAGACTTGAGACAGCTTGAATTTACTTTCCCCTCTCTGATTTCACCCACCTCCCAGTGTCATTTCTCATTTCCTTTACTGTGGATGGCAAAGTGAGGCTTCTGGGCTCCTGATGTTTGGGTAACAGAGTCGAGGGAGCTGGGGATAAATCCGCTGGACACCAGCAGGGTCAGGGAGCGCTGCTTAGGACTTCTCTCACCAAAGAACCTATGTGCTGAAGAGCCCTGGGTATAGCGCGGCCATCTCTGCAACTCATGCTGTGATGGGGATCATAGATCTAGCTTGAAAACTCATGAACAGAATTAGATGATTTTTGTCTTTTTAAAAACTCTGTCACAGCTGGGGCGGTGGCTCATGCCTGTCATCCCAGCACTTTGGGAGGCAGAGGTGGGTGGATCATGAGGTCAGGAGTTCAAGACCAGCCTGGCCAAGATGGTGAAATCCCTTCTCTACTAAAAATACAAAAAAATTAGCTGGGTGAGGTGGCAGGTGCCTGAAATCCCAGCTATTTGGGAGGCTGAGGCAGAGAATTGCTTGAACCCAGGAGGTGGAGATTGCAGTGAGCCGAGATCGCGCCACTGTACTCCAGCCTGGCGACAGAGCGAGACTCCGTCTCAAAATACATACATACATACATACATACATACATACATACATACATACATAAAAGAAAATAAAAGAAATAAAAGAGAGGGGGGGCGGAGCAAGATGGCCGAATAGGAACAGCTCCAGTCTCCAACTCCCAGCGCCAGCGACACAGAAGACCGGTGATTTCTGCATTTTCAACTGAGGTACTGGGTTCATCTCACTGGGGAGTGCCTGACGATCGGCGCTGGTCAGCTGCTGCAGCCCGACCAGCGAGAGCTGAAGCAGGGCGAGGCATCGCCTCACCTGGGAAGCGCAAGGGGGAAGGGAATCCCTTTTCCTAGCCAGGGGAACTGAGACACACAACACCTGGAAAATCGGGTAACTCCCACCCCAATATTGCGCTTTAAGCAAACAGGCACACCAGGAGATCATATCCCACACCTGGCTGGGAGGGTCCCACGCCCACGGAGCCTCCCTCATTGCTAGCACAGCAGTCTGTGATCTACCGGCAAGGCAGCAGCGAGGCTGGGGGAGGGGCGCCCGCCATTGCTGAGGCTTAAGTAGGTAAACAAAGCTGCTGGGAAGCTCCAACTGGGTGGAGCTCACAGCAGCTCAAGGAAACCTGCCTGTCTCTGTAGACTCCACCTCTGGGGACAGGGCACAGCTACACAACAACAACAACAACAACAAAAAAGCAGCAGAAACCTCTGCAGATGCAAACGACTCTGTCTGACAGCTTTGAAGAGAGCAGTGGATCTCCCAACACGGAGGTTGAGATCTGAGAAGGGACAGACTGCCTGCTCAAGTGGGTCCCTGACCCCTGAGTAGCCTAACTGGGAGACATCCCCCACTAGGGGCAGTCTGACACCCCACACCTCACAGGGTGGAGTACACCCCTGAGAGGAAGCTTCCAAAGCAAGAATCAGACAGGTACACTCGCTGTTCAGAAATATTCTATCTTCTGCAGCCTCTGCTGCTGATACCCAGGCAAACAGGGTCTGGAGTGGACCTCAAGCAATCTCCAACAGACCTACAGCTGAGGGTCCTGACTGTTAGAAGGAAAACTATCAAACAGGAAGGACACCTACACCAAAACCCCATCAGTACATCACCATCATCAAAGACCAGAGGCAGATAAAACCACAAAGATGGGGAAAAAGCAGGGCAGAAAAGCTGGAAATTCAAAAAATAAGAGCACATCTCCCCCGGCAAAAGAGCGCAGCTCATCGCCAGCAACGGATCAAAGCTGGACAGAGAATGACTTTGACGAGATGAGAGAAGAAGGCTTCAGTCCATCAAATTTCTCAGAGCTAAAGGAGGAATTACGTACCCAGCGCAAAGAAACTAAAAATCTTGAAAAAAAAGTGGAAGAATTGACGGCTAGAGTAATTAATGCAGAGAAGGTCATAAACGAAATGAAAGAGATGAAAACCATGACACGAGAAATACGTGACAAATGCACAAGCTTCAGTAACCGACTCGATCAACTGGAAGAAAGAGTATCAGCGATTGAGGATCAAATGAATGAAATGAAGCGAGAAGAGAAACCAAAAGAAAAAAGAAGAAAAAGAAATGAACAAAGCCTGCAAGAAGTATGGGATTATGTAAAAAGACCAAATCTACGTCTGATTGGGGTGCCTGAAAGTGAGGGGGAAAATGGAACCAAGTTGGAAAACACTCTTCAGGATATCATCCAGGAGAACTTCCCCAACCTAGTAGGGCAGGCCAACATTCAAATCCAGGAAATACAGAGAACGCCACAAAGATACTCCTCGAGAAGAGCAACTCCAAGACACATAATTGCCAGATTCACCAAAGTTGAAATGAAGGAAAAAATCTTAAGGGCAGCCAGAGAGAAAGGTCGGGTTACCCACAAAGGGAAGCCCATCAGACTCACAGCAGATCTCTCGGCAGAAACTCTCCAAGCCAGAAGAGAGTGGGGGCCAATATTCAACATTCTTAAAGAAAAGAATTTTAAACCCAGAATTTCATATCCAGCCAAACTAAGTTTCATAAGTGAAGGAGAAATAAAATCCTTTACAGATAAGCAAATGCTTAGAGATTTTGTCACCACTAGGCCTGCCTTACAAGAGACCCTGAAGGAAGCACTCAACATGGAAAGGAACAACCGGTACCAGCCATTGCAAAAACATGCCAAAATGTAAAGACCATCGAGGCTAGGAAGAAACTGCATCAACTAACGAGCAAAATAACCAGTTAATATCATAATGGCAGGATCAAGTTCACACATAACAATCTTAACCTTAAATGTAAATGGACTAAATGCTCCAATGAAAAGACACAGACTGGCAAACTGGATAAAGAGTCAAGACCCATCAGTCTGCTGTATTCAGGAGACCCATCTCACACGCAGAGACATACATAGGCTCAAAATAAAGGGATGGAGGAAGATTTACCAAGCAAATGGAGAACAAAAAAAAGCAGGGGTTGCAATCCTAGTCTCTGATAAAACAGACTTTAAACCATCAAAGATCAAAAGAGACAAAGAAGGCCATTACATAATGGTAAAGGGATCAATTCAACAGGAAGAGCTAACTATCCTAAATATATATGCACCCAATACAGGAGCACCCAGATTCATAAAGCAAGTCCTTAGAGACTTACAAAGAGACTTAGACTCCCATACAATAATAATGGGAGACTTCAACACTCCACTGTCAACATTAGACAGATCAACAAGACAGAAAGTTAACAAGGATATCCAGGAATTGAACTCATCTCTGCAGCAAGCAGACCTAATAGACATCTATAGAACTCTCCACCCCAAATCAACAGAATATACATTCTTCTCAGCACCACATCGTACTTACTCCAAAATTGACCATATAATTGGAAGTAAAGCACTCCTCAGCAAATGTACAAGAACAGAAATTATAACAAACTGTCTCTCAGACCACAGTGCAATCAAACTAGAACTCAGGACTAAGAAACTCAATCAAAACTGCTCAACTACATGGAAACTGAACAACCTGCTCCTGAATGACTACTGGGTACATAACGAAATGAAGGCAGAAATAAAGATGTTCTTTGAAACCAAAGAGAACAAAGATACAACATACCAGAATCTCTGGGACACATTTAAAGCAGTGTGTAGAGGGAAATTTATAGCACTAAATGCCCACAAGAGAAAGCAGGAAAGATCTAAAATTGACACTCTAACATCGCAATTAAAAGAACTAGAGAAGCAAGAGCAAACACATTCCAAAGCTAGCAGAAGGCAAGAAATAACTAAGATCAGAGCAGAACTGAAGGAGATAGAGACACAAAAAACCCTCCAAAAAATCAATGAATCCAGGAGTTGGTTTTTTGAAAAGATCAACAAAATTGACAGACCACTAGCAAGACTAATAAAGAAGAAAAGAGAGAAGAATCAAATCGACGCAATTAAAAATGATAAAGGGGATATCACCACCGACCCCACAGAAATACAAACTACCATCAGAGAATACTATAAACACCTCTACGCAAATAAACTGGAAAACCTAGAAGAAATGGATAATTTCCTGGACACTTACACTCTTCCAAGACTAAACCAGGAAGAAGTTGAATCCCTGAATAGACCAATAGTAGGCTCTGAAATAGAGGCAATAATTAATAGCCTACCAACCAAAAAAAGTCCAGGACCAGATGGATTCACAGCTGAATTCTACCAGAGGTATAAGGAGGAGTTGGTACCATTCCTTCTGAAACTATTCCAATCAATAGAAAAAGAGGGAATCCTCCCTAACTCATTTTATGAGGCCAACATCATCCTGATACCAAAGCCTGGCAGAGACACAACAAAAAAAGAGAATTTTAGACCAATATCCCTGATGAACATCGATGCAAAAATCCTCAATAAAATACTGGCAAACTGGATTCAACAACACATCAAAAAGCTTATCCACCATGATCAAGTGGGCTTCATCCCTGGGATGCAAGGCTGGTTCAACATTCGCAAATCAATAAACATAATCCAGCATATAAACAGAACCAAAGACAAGAACCACATGATTATCTCAATAGATGCAGAAAAGGCTTTTGACAAAATTCAACAGCCCTTCATGCTAAAAACGCTCAATAAATTCGGTATTGATGGAACGTACCTCAAAATAATAAGAGCTATTTATGACAAACCCACAGCCAATATCATACTGAATGGGCAAAAACTGGAAAAATTCCCTTTGAAAACTGGCACAAGACAGGGATGCCCCCTCTCACCACTCCTATTCAACATAGTGTTGGAAGTTCTGGCTAGGGCAATTAGGCAAGAGAAAGAAATCAGGGGTATTCAGTTAGGAAAAGAAGAAGTCAAATTGTCCCTGTTTGCAGATGACATGATTGTATATTTAGAAAACCCCATTGTCTCAGCCCAAAATCTCCTTAAGCTGATAAGCAACTTCAGCAAAGTCTCAGGATACAAAATTAATGTGCAAAAATCACAAGCATTCTTATACACCAATAACAGACAAACACAGAGCCAAATCATGAATGAACTTCCATTCACAATTGCTTCAAAGAGAATAAAATACCTAGGAATCCAACTTACAAGGGATGTAAAGGACCTCTTCAAGGAGAACTACAAACCACTGCTCAGTGAAATAAAAGAGGACACAAACAAATGGAAGAACATACCATGCTCATGGATAGGAAGAATCAATATCGTGAAAATGGCCATACTGCCCAAGGTAATTTATAGATTCAATGCCATCCCCATCAAGCTACCAATGAGTTTCTTCACAGAATTGGAAAAAACTGCTTTAAAGTTCATATGGAACCAAAAAAGAGCCCGCATCTCCAAGACAATCCTAAGTCAAAAGAACAAAGCTGGAGGCATCACGCTACCTGACTTCAAACTATACTACAAGGCTACAGTAACCAAAACAGCATGGTACTGGTACCAAAACAGAGATATAGACCAATGGAACAGAACAGAGTCCTCAGAAATAATACCACACATCTACAGACATCTGATCTTTGACAAACCTGAGAAAAACAAGAAATGGGGAAAGGATTCCCTATTTAATAAATGGTGCTGGGAAAATTGGCTAGCCATAAGTAGAAAGCTGAAACTGGATCCTTTCCTTACTCCTTATACGAAAATTAATTCAAGATGGATTAGAGACTTAAATGTTAGACCTAATACCATAAAAATCCTAGAGGAAAACCTAGGTAGTACCATTCAGGACATAGGCATGGGCAAAGACTTCATGTCTAAAACACCAAAAGCAACGGCAGCAAAAGCCAAAATTGACAAATGGGATCTCATTAAACTAAAGAGCTTCTGCACAGCAAAAGAAACTACCATCAGAGTGAACAGGCAACCTACAGAATGGGAGAAAATTTTTGCAATCTACTCATCTGACAAAGGGCTAATATCCAGAACCTACAAAGAACTCCAACAAATTTACAAGAAAAAAACAAACAACCCCATCAAAAAGTGGGCAAAGGATATGAATAGACATTTCTCAAAAGAAGACATTCATACAGCCAACAAACACATGAAAAAATGCTCATCATCACTGGCCATCAGAGAAATGCAAATCAAAACCACAATGAGATACCATCTCACACCAGTTAGAATGGCGATCATTAAAAAGTCAGGAAACAACGGGTGCTGGAGAGGATGTGGAGAAATAGGAACACTTTTACACTGTTGGTGGGATTGTAAACTAGTTCAACCATTATGGAAAACAGTATGGCGATTCCTCAAGGATCTAGAACTAGATGTACCATATGACCCAGCCATCCCATTACTGGGGATATACCCAAAGGATTATAAATTATGCTGCTATAAAGACACATGCACACGTATGTTTATTGCAGCACTATTCACAATAGCAAAGACTTGGAATCAACCCAAATGTCCATCAGTGACAGATTGGATTAAGAAAATGTGGCACATATACACCATGGAATACTATGCAGCCATAAAAAAGGATGAGTTTGCGTCCTTTGTAGGGACATGGATGCAGCTGGAAACCATCATTCTTAGCAAACTATCACAAGAACAGAAAACCAAACACCGCATGTTCTCACTCATAGGTGGGAACTGAACAATGAGATCACTTGGACTCAGGAAGGGGAACATCACACACCGGGGCCTATCATGGGGAGGGGGGAGGGGGGAGGGATTGCATTGGGAGTTATACCTGATGTAAATGACGAGTTGATGGGTGCAGCAGACCAACATGGCACAAGTATACATATGTAACAAACCTGCACGTTATGCACATGTACCCTACAACTTAAAGTATAATAATAATAAATAAATTAAAAAAAAATAAAATAAAATCATAGCTCAGATTTTCCTAGCAGAAATTATTTCAGTGAGGCTGATCTTCTGATCTGCTGTGAGGGATACAGAACAAAGTAAGAATTAGACATCACATTAGTTGGTATGTTTGCTGTGTAAGGGCCCATTGTGTGTTCTGCATAATTGGAAAATTAGCTGTATGTGTATTTTAAATAATAAAAGTCAAGGTAAATGCACGATAGTCACAAATTATGACTTGTTTGACAACATGTGTATTTGTGGATACCAGATCTTTAACCACGTGGTCCCGTCTAGAAGGTCAATCCTGGTCTCCTTCCTTGTTGTGAATATGTTATTCTGCTTTTCACTCATGGTCTATAAATATGTTGAATATGCATTTTGGGTAATGTACATAACTCATGCAAATGGGTGGTGTCCTTGGCTAGTGAGATCAGTTCTGAGGAAGGGTTCCCATCTATTTGGTATAGTTCACTGAAGGTGTGAACCAAACAGAAGCAGCATTCTGTGGCCTCGGGAACAGTGAAGCTTGGAAGAGAGTGGAACCTGACAGACCATTCAAGCATTTGTTGCCACTGCTGAGCAATGCAGAGATTCTCCAGAGATCTAGAGCAACATTTGCTTGAGGATATCCGCTTTCGTCACTAGTCCAGTGTCCAGGCTTTCTGGCATTTACTGTTAGTGCTCCATGTTAGATATGTGACCCATCTATTCATATTCAGGACCATTCAGTCCAGAAGTGGCAGGTCTTCTTGTTATTGTCTAGAAATGGAAAAACCTAATGGACTTTGGAAGGTAGCAACACAAATTTAAATTATTATTTCAAATTCTGGGGTGCTTTTTAGAGGTTATACTTGATTTTATTACACACACCCTTGCCTTGGTATTGGAAAGAATAAGGTGCAATGGCAAACATATTTGCTGGTCAGTGTTCTAAAAGACATTTAAGTGTGAAGCTGGCTTCCACTAGAAATCATCTATGGCAGGGTAGAATTAAGCCTATTTGAGGACAGTATCTTCTGGTTCAGTTCATTCATCCAAGTTTACATTGACTATTTAAGGCTAGCTGAAGTAGTATTTAAAGGGAGAGATGGGGGAGGAGTTTGCATGGGAAAGGATGACCATCAAAGTTTCATCTCTTTCCACCTTGAACCTAAATGTATTTTCTGCCTCCCTTTTCTTCAGTAAGACCTCAGCCCCACCCCTTCCACTTCATCTAAAGGCTGCAGGACCTACCTTTTGTTACAGCCTGGTGGCTGGTTCTGCAGACCTTCCCACCTAGACAGTCCCCTTAATTCTCATTTTGAATCTAGTACAGAGTATCTGGGTGAGAATGCATCTTACTCTTGGTCTAGAGGGCCATACTGTAGAGACAAGTGGGATAAAATAATTCACCAGCCAATGCATGCCACTTCACAGTTTGTCCACAACTGTTAGCACAGGATCCTATCTTGTGACCATTTTTACAGACAGCTTGCTCATCTGATGGCTCTGTGCAGTTTGAAAATGGCCACACTGGAATGGAACACTTGCTTGCCATGTCCAGGGCCAAATTAAAGGCATCACAGTGATAATAATTCTAGAAATTAAAAAAAAAGTTTTCATCAGAGAACTGTTCAGGCTTATATAATTATGACTTTAGAAAAAATTCGCATTGACAGTACATTTGATACATAGCCTGTTGACTAGCTTTTTCAGAGGGAATAAGCAAACTACCATATTTCATTTGCTGACAATTTTTTGATAATTTTCTTGTCATAATTTGAGAAAATAAAAAATATTTACAATAAAAAAAAAAAAGAAATAAAAGAAAAACTCTGTCACAAAATGGGTCATTTATCATTCTGGAGTGTGTGTATGTATGCACACATGCGTGCTTTGAGGAGCCCAGGGTCAGAGTGGCAATTCAGGTACTGATACCTGGTAGGAGAAAGTTGTTAAATCAGATGAATCAAACACAGTCAGGTGATTCCTGACAAAAGACAGCAGTGGGAAAGCCGAGGGCCATAGCCAGTCACGTAGAAAAGAACTAAGATACAAAAAATACAAAGAAGAAGACAATTTCAAATCCCAGAAACCAGTGAATGTACTAAAGTTCAGAGATAAATAGAACCAGGAAGGAGAAGCAGAGACACAGATGCGTGGCACTAGTAATAAGGACTCCAGTTGCCGAGGCAGTCCTTGGCCTTAATACCTGGGCTCTTTATTTTCTTCCTGTGTGGGTGTGAGCCAGGGTAAGGCTGGTCTAGGACAAGCAGGAAGATGCAATGAGAATAAATCGCCCAAGGCAAACTGAGGAGGTGGAAAGAAAAATAATCCTCGCTGCTGGTGTTTGCTCTCATACACATTCTGCTGCTTTTACCCAGAGGACGGTGGGGTTGAACATTAGACAAAACTCTGGAAACCACAGCCCTTACCTATATTTTTATTCAGAAATCCCACATATTTAGTGTTTTACCATGAAGAGGCTTTAGGCAACCATTTGGGTTGCAGAAACATATTCTAGAGCATCAGGGAATTTCATGGTGCAAACTTGATCTAGGAGTCTCTGTCCCTTTTGCTACTTCTCCCTTCCTCAGATAGATTCGTCTAGTGAAGGGCCTACTCCAGTTCCTGAGCCAATTTCAGGACAGGTAGGTAGGACCTACACCAATAGCTTTTGTCCTGCACTGAGTGGAGAGTAGAAACAATCCACTTCATGTAACCTTGGATCAAGAAGTTCAGCTATGCAAAAACTCCCATTTTCCGTGTATTATTTTTTTCTCCTTGGTGGACCTCGAATCCCATGACCTAGGAGTAATCCTTGGGGACTCCAGTAAGCCGCCAATTCATGGAGCTTCTTATTTCTTGCAGTACAGACTCGGTTCACAGGGCAGGCTTCTGCCTCCGGTCCCAGGGGCTTCCCTGAAAGCAGCCTCACCCTTACCTGGCACTTCCAGGGTTGCATCAGAGAGAAGGCATTCTTAATCTTGAACTACACTTTTCTGCTGGCAATTTTCACAGGGGCTGTGGGGCAAGGAGGCGGGAGGTGGAGCCTGTCCTCTAGACTGGTCTCCAGTTTAACCTTCAAGTCGAAGGCAAATTGCTGCTCATCGCCTCTGATAATTGGTTAGATTTCAAACACAGATATTAATGTTTCCTATTCAAATGCATAATAATGGTTGGCCGGTTTATCTGGTTACTGCCTTGGTGATCCTAGAGTCTTTATCGCTTCTGTGGAAAATAGATCGTGTGGTAAAACTTACTGCAAATGCTTTCCTGTGTGTATATGGAAGGGGCAATCCCAGCAAAGCATGATTGAAGTAAAAAGGAACTGAGACAGGGTAGGAAGAAAATCAAATACAAGGTAGTGCATTGTCAAGCTAGCTATGGTCTCAACAGAAAACACAGGTTGGGCAGAATCAACCAGCCCAGATCCTACAAACTAAGGGGTTGTATGTATTAACATACATGTTGAAAGAATAAAAAGGGCTGGGGGCAGTGGCTCACAACTGTAATCCTAGCACTTTGGGAGGCCAAGGTGGGCAGATCACGAGGTCAGGAGTTCAAGACCAGCCTCGCCAATATGGTGAAACACTGTCTCTACTGAAAATACAAAAATTAGCCAAGGGTCGTGTTGCACACCTGTAATCTCAGCTACCTGGGAGGCTGAGGCAGGAGAATTGCTTAAACTCGGGAGGCAGAGGTTGGAGTGAGCCAAGATTGCGCCATTGCATTCCAGCCTGGGTGACAGAGCAAGCAAGACTCCATCTCAAAAATAAGAATAAAAAGAATTTTACATTTTTTGAACACTCACCATTAAGCAAGCCTCATTCCCTATCCTTTATAGAGACTGACTCATTTGGTCTCTACAATAGTACTATTAGTAACCCCATTTCATGGCAGAGAAAACAGATGTATAGAGATGCTTGAAAGTGACTGTGATAGTATTTAAATCCAAGGGGCTTTGCTTTAGAGCATACATACCCCATCCCTCCATCATATTGGCTTTCAGTATAATGAAATGTTTTGCATATTAAATATTCCTCAGGTATTTATCAAAGGTGTCTGGAGCCATGGTGAGGGGATGCAGGACCCCTATAAAATCTACTGTGCATTTACGTCAGAGTTTTTTCAAATTAAGATGCTTAGGAATTAAGTCCCACCAAGAGGGTAGGTCTAAGTTTTCGTTAGGTATCTGAAAATGCCCTACAGTTGATTCTTAACAGATCTAAGCATTGAGCACCACCGTTTAGTTCTGTCTGCCTAGATCTAGGAGAGGATAGTGAGTGTAGGATACATATTCCTGTTTTCTTTGTAATGGGATAGAGGCAGGTCTTCCTGACCCTTTGGATTAAATTCTAGCCTCTCTGTCAATCTTCTCTTTGACAGCAGCCTTTTGGTAGTGCTGTTTATGTGTGTGTATATGTATCACACACATACATAAATATATGTGTGATAGGACTATAAATGTGTGAGGTTCTTCAACCCACAAAAGTCAGTTGCACGTTGTGCTAGGTCTGAAGTTATAGCAGGAAAAGTCGGTGGGCCTGTCACTAGAAACCAGGTCTCACGTATGAGTACGTTAGATCAGAAGAGACCTTGTCAGTCTGGGTCAGATCTGAGGTTTAATTAACTTAATAATCAGTCTCTCAGAGCACCCCAAAATACGCTGCAGAAGGTCCTAGACATGAGGTGAGGGAAGTCCTGAGGCATCCTTATTAAATCTGAAGGATCTTTCAGCCACAGGTTCATTAAGTATGAGCCTGGAATTATGTTAAAGTAAAAATTGCCAAAAACTAGACAATTACATTGCATTTTTGGTGCTATATGTTTATTTTCACTTTCTCTATGTCAGAAAATGAGGAACAGTCTGCTTTGTCTTCTTTCTCAAGTCTCTCTAGCTTTCTTGTGTTTTGCTTATTGCAGTCCTGGTTGGATAAACAGATATGCCCTGGAATGTCTCAGGAAACATAAATAGGGTATGTTGGATTTGACAGAATATTACAAGCTATTTCTGTTCACATTGGGTTTTATTATTCTTCTTAAAAATATACATATATGTTAATATACACAAACCCCTCAAACCTTACTTTCTTGTGAAGTTATTTGACAATGTTCCTAATATTTAATAAATATTATCTAGGTCCAGTGCTGTACTCTAGTAATACAAAGAATGTCTTAAAAGGCATTAGTAATACATTCTTGACAGATGATGCTGAAACAAGCTGTTCCTAGAGAAGATTCATTATAACATAGATTTAATATTAAAACAATGGACTTTATTCTCATCAAATGGATGCAGCAGAAAGAGAAACAACTTATGAAACAACTTATGCTAGTGTGTGTGTGTGTGTGTGTGTGTGTGCGCGCGCGCGCATGCTTGTGCCCAGAAGATAAATGAAAATCTTACAGCTGTATAGACCCTCCAAAAAGGGGTGATGGTGGGGGTGGTGGAATCAGACCTAGTATGTTAATCCAGCTACCTGTCTAGTCACACTTAGCAACTAACCTCTTATGTCATTAAAACTTAGAACTAGAATAGATTCCATAATTTTATAGATGAGAACAGTGAGGCAAGGGAAACGAATTGCTAGTTGGAGATAGAGCCAGGATTCTACCTTTATCCTAGGTCTTCCAATAGCCAGTTGGGCCCAGATCATAAATCTTTAAGGTGTTCAGAAGAATGCTTGGAGGCTTAGGCTCTGCTTCTCTCTTTGGCTAAGGAATATGTTTTAAAAATGAGTATTTATTAATTATTTGGACTCTCAATTCAATGCATTATTTTATGTTCTTGGGTAATCTTTATACTATCCTTGGAATTCTTAAGGAAGACTAATAGCCAAATGCTGTCCTCAGTTTCACAAAGGGGGAATTGTAAAAAGTATAGATTCGTGATCTTGATGTACACTCTTGGAAAAATGTAGAGTATGTTATTAAGAAGATGGTCGATGAACACATAAGAAAAGAAAGAGGTGATCACTAGAAGCGTCCATGATTTCCTAAAAGCAAGACATGCCAATTAACCTCAGTTCTTTTTTTTTGAGGGGGATACAGAGTCTTTTTTTGGGGGGACTGGGGACAGAGTCTTGCTCTGTCACCCGGTCTGGAGTGCAGTGGTGTGATCTCAGCTCACTGCAACCTCTGCCTCCCAGGTTCAAGCAATTCTCCTGCCTCAGCCTCCTGAGTAACTGGGATTACAAGCACACGTTACCACGCATGCCACAACGCCTGGCTAATTTTTTGTGTTTTTAGTAGAGACGGGGTTTCACCATGTTGGCCAGGTTGGTCTCAAACTCCTGACCTCATGATCCACCCTCCTTGGCCTACCAAAGTGCTGGGATTACAGGTGTGAGCCCCCGCGCCCAGGCATCTCAGTTCCCTTTTTGGCATCTTTACTAGACTGGCAGAAGGAGGGTGGAGATGGTAGGGCAGGTAGTGTAAACATAAAGAATGGCAATAGTGTAAGTCCTATGAAATGTTTCTCCTAATATCCTCCAGAATGACCTAGAAAATACAGACTGTGTGTATGTATTTGCAGTTGTTAGGACAATGCCATTCAAAGACAGTCGATCTCTGGAATGCTATCAACAAAGAGGAAGATGTTTTAGTATCAACTTACAGATTTTGTTTTTCCTATCCCTGTCGTGTTCCAAGTATTTATCAATGACTTGAATGAAACATTGACCATATGCTTATCGAATTTGTGATGACACAAAGCAGAGGTCAGCTAATATGACAAATGATATAAACAAGTTTTAAAAGATCTTGCTATCTGGAAAGATGGATTGAAACTAACAAGATAAATTTAACAAGGATAAAAGCAGAGTCTTGGTTTTAGGTTTGAAAGAAAGCTTGATTTCACAAAAAGAGGATGAGAAAGAATTGGTCTGAGGGTAGTTCACTTCATAAATATCTGAGTGGATTTGGCTGACCATAGACTCTACCAGGCTAACATGGTATTAGGTTGATGCAAAAGTAATTGTGGTTTTTGCCATTACTTTTAATGGATAAAAATATTAATTTTAATACATAAACATTTTAATTTAATAGATAAAAATGTTATATACTCTATTTTTCTATATATCCATCCATCCATCTCTATTAAGAGGATCTTATCTTCCGAGCAATCTGTCCTCTGCTGAAGAGGAGATCCTCAGAGCACTGTAGTCAGTTCTGGGCTCCATGTTTAGGAGAAATATTGACAAATAAGACAACAAAGACCACTCTGAAAAGTGTTTGGACATCTTGTCAACTGAAGATTGATTGAGAAAGCCGACAGTGCATTTAGAAAAAGAACAGTTGGGGAAGTAATAACAACTGTCCTAGACATTTGAAAGCATCTCAAGGAGAAGATGAATGGGATAATTCCATTGTGTTCTAGAGGGCAGAACCTATGAATGGTGTGACAGGGAAGCAGATACTGACTCAACGTAAAGAATATTCTTTTTTCAGTAGTTAGAGATATCTATATGTGGATAAGACAACTTTTGGGTTAGCCAGCTCCTGATCACTGGGTGGGCTTCAAAGCAGTGGTTAGGTGACCACCTGAGAATCAAGATGCTGGTGAGAAGATTGTAGCACAGAATGAGTGGATAGACCAGTAGATCTCCATACTTGCTTCCAACTCAGAGATTCTAATCCCATTCCCTGGGTTAAGCTGACTTTCCTGACCACCAAATGGTGCTTGGCCTTGTCTCCCATAGCCACTGTTCACATTGTCTCCCCACTTCCTCACTCCTGTAACTCCGTAGAAGCAGATGGGGAAAGGAAACTGCTCTAGGGAGGATTGGGTTTGTCTGAAAGTTCTGTGTGTTCCAGGGTCTCAACTCCGAGACCTCCAGAAAGCAACTGCCCCTCCAGACAGCCCAAATGCCAGAAAAGATTTCTGAACTTCAAATGAAAAGGAGAACCACCACTCCTTTGAAGTGCATGTATCAAAGCTAATAAAATTGTTATGTTGGGTTCACGTTTCCTGAGAGCATCAAGTCAAAGCCTCCCCGGGGAAAGAAACTGTTACATAACTATTCTTACAATTTTTTTTTAAATGAATCCCTGATTAAAAAGACCACAATAGTTATTTCAGTTTAACTGTAAAGTACTAATTTAATTGCAATTGATTTCCTCAGGTTTTATTTGCAACAGAGAAGGTGTCAAGTAGTCACTAAACACTGAACAAAAGATAGTTCAGTGAGCAACCTGGCTGCGGGCAGAAGGCTGTGTGCCCTGGTCTCCTGGGAGTCCTTCCTGTCCCAAAGCTTCTAACAATGGCAATAGTTAATTCTTTCATCTGTGAAGGGTTTAAATTTCCAGAATGATTTTACACAGACAAGGACAGGCCACTTCCAGGAGCCTGCAGGTGCACTGACCACTAGTCTTTGGAACAAAGGTCTGCCTATGGATGTGAAGAGGCAAAGGATGAGGTATGTCACCTGCATACTCAGAACCTGTGCTGACAAAATAAAATGGTACCCAGCACCTAGTCAACCAGAAGGAATTTTGGGGAGGAGGAGAACCCAGAAAAACTGATGGGCTATGTGCCAGTTATCATACTAGAAAGTGGGTATGATTATCCCCAATTCCCAACTGAAGAATAAAAACAAGTTGCATCAAATGATTGCTCCTGGCCACACAAACATTAAATGGCAGCGCTGAGACTTGAACTCCAGTCAGTGTGATAGGTTCTCACTACACCTCATAGCCCCTGATGGAGTATAATTTCAGTCCATGAAGCGGTGGCAATGAGATTCTTTCCAGCTTGGGGCATATACACTCACCTGTGAAAATATCTCAGACACCAAGCTGACATCTGCCATTTCTGATTCCCCAAGGAGAGGAGGAGGGGTGTGCAGCCAGGAAAGAGAGGGGTTAAAGGCAGCAGAGTGCTAGGGAGGGCAAGTGCTCTCAGTGACAGGAGAATGTGCTCACACAGAGCCCAGAGCTCTGGAGCAGCCTGCGGCAGAAAAAGGGCAACATTGGGGGAACACATGGAAAGGAGGGACTGGTATCTGAAAGCCATCTGGAGAGTTGGAGGCAGGCAGGACTCCTTCCTGGCCTGAACCATTCAACCAAACTCTTAGAGGCATGGAAACGCCTTCCAATGATGTGCCAGGGTTCTTTGCCAGCAATGTTTCTGAGTCGAGGAAAGGGGCAGAAAGGGGAAGAGGGAAAATATGGGGAAGATGGAACTGAATAGGATGCTTGTGAGAAAGCAAGGGCAAAGACACAATAGATTCTGCTCTTAAAGGAAAGAAGTTATTCTTGGTTTTATTTCTCATGCATGGGGAAATTTTGAGCTTATCTTGCTTACCTGATGTCTGTGTCTAAGAATTTAAACATTTGTGTCCTTTGGATAAAGCATAAATGCAGGTTCTGCTCCTGTGCAGTGAGGGACATCTAATCAGGGCAGGGGGAGAAAAGGATTTCAGTGAGAAAATTCCAGGGAACTTGAATCCTCATTAGCTCATCTCTTTGTCCTTGGCCAGGATAGTAGTTATTATCCCAGTTGGAGGAGGATCTAGTGTCTGGGACTTCAGCAAGTTCACGAATCACCTGGGGATCTTGTTGACATGGAGATTCTGGTTTGTGAGGCCTGGGGATGGGGGAATAAGATCTTGCTTTTTCTGCCCTTTCCCAGTGATGCAGTTGCAGCTGTTTCTGGACCAGATAGATAGATAGATAGATAGATAGATAGATAGATAGATAGATAGATTTTTTTTTTTTTTTTGAGACGGAGTCTTGCTCTGTCGCCCAGGCTGGAGTGCAGTGGCACGATCTTGGTTCACAGCAAGCTCCACCTCCCAGGTTCACGCCATTCTCCTGCCTCAGCCTCCCGAGTAGCTGGGACTACAGGCGCCTGCCACTACGCCTGGCTAATATTTTGTATTTTTTAGTAGAGACAGTGTTAGCCAGAATGGTTTCGATCTCCTGACCTAGTGATCTACCCACCTCGGCCTCCCAAAGTGCTGGGATTACAGGCATGAGCCACTGCGCCTGACGCTTCTGGACCACATTTTAAGTAACAAGGTGTCAATCAGTTCTGCAGAAAGGGAGCCTGCACTCCAAGGTCTCACTGTATTCACAGTCAGGAAGTTTATCTATTTGACTGAAATGCAGCATGGACAACTAGCTCTTATCACTCTGCTTACAGCAAAGGTGCAAAATAGCTGGCAAACCTCTTCATGTTGATCCTTTGATTCCTTCAAATTTCATGGTGGAAGCAGGAGACAATACAATTCTTGACAGGCTAGAAAGGGTCGGTTCCTGAGCTGCCCCTGGAAGTGTGACTGGACACCACTCTAAATGACTGTTTGGAAGGACCAATGTAGGTGGAAATAATCATGAAGGAGAGAGTTGGGAAAAGTCTCCAAGCTGGTTTGGGTTTTTGGAAACATATGCTTCTTTTGTGTGTTCCATATTCTTTTCCTAAGGCTGATTCCTGTGTTGCCGTTGGGGGAATATGAACAACTGTGCACATCTGTCTCCTGGGCTATTCTTGTGCTCAGCTGCCTGCCAGTCAGAATCGGATTCTTCTTAGGTAGATCCCTTGGTAGGAGCATGTGGTGTGTACTTCTGTATGAGGAACCCTGAGCCAGCTTCAGTGCTTTTAGATGGGTTGACTTAAGGGCCCATCTTCCCAGGTGGAACCATTCTGTGCTAATTTGGAACAGAGGTTGAACCTGCATCGCAGTCCCTGCTTTCCAAGCCTTCTGGGAGGAATGTAGCAGGGACCTCCTCCCTTTGATTCTGCCCCTCACCCTCAAATCTCTGGTCATGATAATTTTTTTCTCCATCCCCACACAACGATATATCTTCTCTCACAGGTCTCAGTTAGACCCTAGCTGGCCCTTTTCAGCACTAGGGCTTATGAGTCCTGTGAACATGACAGATTCTGCCAAGAAGAAATGACTTCTGTTTTCCTGAAACAGAAGCGTTCCTTAGATGACACTTCTCCATAAGGGCAGACCATGAAAACGCAGGCAGTCTGCAGGGTATGAATGTACTGGTTAGTCACCAAGCAATGGCCCCTTCTCTTATGGGTGCTCCCACCAGCCTTCTTTGACACTTACAGAGTAGGAAGCTACTCTGCACTTAGCAACTCATCCTTGATGCCTCAAACATCTAAACCTTAACCCTAGGAAGCAGCTGGAATGAGAAGGACTTGACTAACGAGCACTGAGACAAAGATTCTAGACCAGACTTAGTTAGTCGTGAGGTTTTAGGTAAGTTACTTAACTCTGTATGACTCAGTTTCATTTCCTATAAGTGTGAGGGTTTTTGACTCATTCATTCATGTATGCATTCATGCAATATATGCTAATTCAATGTATATTTTACATTCACCATAGAAGTGCTCTATGGGGCTCTGTAGAAAACATAAAGGGAAGAAAACACAATGCTTTAAAGCATCCACTCAAAAAAAAATACCTTTCTACTGAAACTATGCCAAGAACTGGCAGCACTGGCATCATTTGGAAGCTTGTTAGAAACACAGAATCTTGGGTCCCACTCAAGACTATGCATCAGAAACTGCATTTTAACAAGATCCCCTGGGAGATTTGTGCACCCATTAAAGTTTGAGAAGTACCAAACTCCATGGGTAATATTGTGTTCTCTGCTTTAGCACATATTGTCTTGTGCCACACATCCTTTTCTTTAAGGAGCTCATAAGAAAGAGAGGAAAAGATTTTGACAAATCCCTACTCTACAATGTTCTGAATGTCTTAACAAAGATGGGAAGAGAATACTATGGAAATTTAGATGAGCCAATAATCGACCATGCCGTTCATTCATTCAATAAATACTTGAACATTTGCTATGGGCCAGGTACTCTCCTACATGTTGGGAAAATAGAAATAAACATGGAGGAAATGTCTTTATTTTTATGGAGCTTACATTTGAGTGGGGAAAAACATATAATAAACATATTTAAAAATTTATAATTCCAGGTAGTGATGTGTGCTGTGAAGGCAATGAGCAGAGCAATGTGGTGCCTGAGGAGCGGGGAGTAGGAATTACTTTTGGTGAGTTGGTATAGAGAGGCCTCTTTGAGGAGCTGAGATCTAAGTGATGAGGAAACAATAACAGAAAGATCTGATCTGTGGGGACAGGGAGAAGAGGATGATAAGGAAGGAGGACAGCAAATGTACATGCCGTGGATAAGTCTGACCTCTTTTTGGTGTAGCAGGAATCAGATGTGTTTGGTAAGGGGTAAAGGTATACGCTCAGCAGGGACTGCTCAGGCCATGGTCAGTGTTAGATTGAATTTCACTCAGAGTAATTATAGTAATATGCACAGATATAGATTGAAAACAATTAATTCTGGCTGCTGTGTAGAGACTAGATTGTAGAGGGCAAGGCTGTAAAAGGCAGGCCAGGCAGGAGGCCCCTGCAGTCATGCAAGTGAGTGATGATGGTGACTTGGATTAAGATGGCAGGGGTGGCATGGCCAATGGATTGGGATACACAGTGTTTTGGGGGTAGGATCAAAGCACCTGGGGAAGATCTTTTAGGGGAGTCTATGATGTGATGAGATGGGCTTTGAAGAATGTGCAGGAAGTCACTAGACAGAGATTCAAAATTCCAGGTTTTGAAGACCAAAAGTGTGGAGTCATGTATTTTGGAAGCAGAAGTTGGTTCATGGTATTCTTCTGAAAGAACCAAGACAAAAGAAAATAACCTAAAGTGCATATCTCTCATAGAAATGCAGTTCTTTTCATTTTCAATGGCAGTCCTAAAATGTGAGGTGACATTCCTGATTTCTATGCAACCTCTCCAAATCCCTCTACCAACCTCTGTATTACAAAGGTCTAATCATCTGGGAGAAAAGAAAGGCTGCTCTCCTTTCTTCCAGTAAATCAGACTTGGTCCTGGATCTGCTCAGCTATGCCTACTCTTAGACAATAAACTATTTTGGTCTTCTGAGCAGTATGTGTTCAGCACCAAACTCCAGATTTCCCCATAAACCATTCAATCCAAGTAAGAAAATAAATGTGAATATCACTAACTCAGCAGCCTGGCACTGCAGATGACCCCATTACGTCAATCACCATCAGCAGATCACTGTAACTGGTGGGCTGTCATCCACGTGAAGATTAATTGCTGAGGAACTGTTGTATGTATTAATAGATCATTTATTCAGATTGATCTTTCACCCATTGATCTTCAATTCCTGCATATGGCCAGGTAGCTATTGCTCTTGTGATCTGACTTCTGGAGCCAATCTTTCCTCTAAAAACCCCTTTGAGATTTCTTAGCATGTGTAGCAGCCCCATGTAGACTCCAAGTCCACAAACCACAGCTGCAGTCAATCTTGTCTCATCTCCAGAGAGTCAAGGTATGCTGCTGCTTCCTACCTTCCTATAATTTGATTGATAATATCTCAAGTTCCAAATATGCAATCAAAGCACTACTGTTAGGCTGCAATCTGAATGCTTATTTGAATAGCTTCAGCACCTTGCCCCTTGGAAATTTGAGCTTCCTTCTTATCCTCCTGCCTTCCCTGTGCCAGCTGGCATTGTTGGACTGGATAGAGAACCTGAGGTCACCTTAACCCTTTAAGTGGCTGCCCTTTAAGTAAAAAGGTGTCAATCAGTTCTGCAGAAAGGGAGCCTGCACTCCAAGGTCTCACTGTATTCACAGTCAGGAAGCTTATCTATTTGACCGGCTAACTCCTACTCCTCTGTTATGGGCTGAATTGTGTTCCCCTAAAACTCCACTCTAGTGGAGTAACTCCACTCTAGTAAGTGGCCAACTCTTACTCCTCTGTTATGGGCTGAATTGTGTTCCCCTAAAACTCACATGTTGAAGCCCTACTCCCCAATACCTCCAAATGTGACTGTATTTGGATATAGGGACTTTAAAGGAGTCATTTTGGTGAAATGAGATAATATGGGTAAACCCTAACCCAATATAATGGGTGTCCATAAGGAAAGGAGATTAGGGCACAGACATGTAAAGAGGGAAGACACTGAAGAAAGATGATCATCTCCAAGCTAAGGAGAGATGGTTCAAAAGAAACCAACCCTACAAACACCTCGATCTTGAATTTTCACCTCCAGGACTGTCAGAGAATAAGTTTGTTTAAGCCACTTAGTGTGTGACACTTAGTTATGGCAGCCTGATCAGACCAATCCACCTTATTTCAGGTCTCACCATACCTGCACCTTTTCTGAGATTTCCCTAACGCAGATTAGCTTATGTCATCCTGCTATCTGCTGCCATTTCTGTCTTTTCACTGACCTAACATTCATTACATTACAATTACTTATTTAATTACTCATTTTTAAGAGTTTGTCAGCTCCATAATGCCAGGGATGCCTGTCTTGTTCACTGCTTTATTAGGTAAGGAAAATAACTAACTGATATTTATTTGTAAATAATACACATAAACCTCCAAATCTCAGTGACTTAGCACAATAAGAATGTTTCTCATTTATATCACAGTCCAATGTGGGCCCAGCCTTCAAGCACTTAAGTCTTTATCTGTGGCTAGACTTTCCTCTGCTTCTTTAAGGGCTCCAAACTTAGCTGGTAGATGTGGAACAAGAAAATTATCATTGGTGGGAGGTTTCCATGAGCCACACCTGAGAGTGGAGAACCTTACTTTTGTTCATATTCCATTGGCCAATACCTAAGTCACATAATCTCAGCAAACTGCAAGGAAAGCCAGTAAATGTAGTCCAGTTGTGTGTCCAGGGAGCAAAGGAGAACATGGCTATTGGTGAACAGAAGCAATTTATGGTATGACCACTATATCTCCAGTGCCAATCATACTGCCTGACTCATAGTAGGTATTTAATAACTATTTTAATTAATTAACTCATTAATTTTCACAAGTCACACACCTAGCCTTAGGTGGAACTAGAATGCTTTAGAATTGTAGTCCCTGCTTTCTCTGTCCAGGGGCTTTTCATTAGACAATGTTATCTCATTTATACACACTTGGAAGAGGAAAATCTCTGTCTTAAAAATCCCCTTGCAAGAAACAATCTCAACCAAGGAAGTTATTTCATAAAAAAATCTCAACCAAGGAAGTTATTTGTACTGAGCAGGCAGCTTGGTATGTGTTTTTGCCATCTTGCTACAGTTATTCATCTCTATTAGACTCTAAGCTCCTAGAGGGCAATGCATTAACCATCTGGGTACCCCAACTTTAAGCCCAGTGCCTGACACATCTATAACATTCTTTCAGCCAACATTTATTGAACATTTACTATGTGTTGCACAAAGTGCTTCACATCCATCAGCTCATTAAATTGTCCCATGAAGTAGCAACAATAATTGTCTGCTTTTAATACATTGAAAGCCAGTGCTCAGAGAGCTTGAGATAACTTGCCAAGGGTCACAGAACTAGAAAGTAGTTAAAGTAGGACACAAAGTCAAGTACCTAGGTTTTCAAAGCCCATGATCTTAATCGTTATTCCAAGATGCCTTTCCTGTGCATGGTGTTTAAGTTGAATGGAAATTGGCCATGGGCATCAGAGCTGAGTTAGCTGCTTTTGTGAGCCTGGTCTTATTCTTGATGTCAAGAATGTATGTCTCTCATTCTCTTGAAAGCAGAGGATGGGCTGTCTTTGTACCCCACAGAATGCCTAGCAAAGAGCCTGCTGTACAGAAGATCTTCAATAAATGTGTGCCTCTGCTCTCTACAAGGTTAATGAACCACAACATAAGGAAGAAAAGGAATGGTCAACCTGCCTATACTGGTTGGTGCAGCCTTCCGCAAGTACCCACCCACACACTGCCTTCACTGGCCCCCCAACCAGCCACTCTGCCCAGAGTTCTTCTTGGTGGGTCCTAGCATCCTTTGGGAGTGAAGGCCCCTTTTTTCCCTCTCTGAGATTGATGATGATGGTAGAGAGAAGGAACTAGAGGTTTCTGATGGAATTTCCATCTTGAAGATAAGATAGAAAGGAAGAAATATTCCTAGTGAGTCCAATTCTCTCAGGAAATAAGACAGATGTCTTTTCCTCTGGTCTTCCCCCTCCATTCTTCTGAACCCAGCTGCACCACAGCATCACAGGCCCCTATTTTTTCCAGTCTGTGAAGCTCAGAAGCAGCAGTGTTCATATTCTAGTTCTACTGTTCTGGCTTCGGGAAGCAGAGGCTGAGGCCTATCCTCCCAATCCCTTCTCAAATCCATCCCCTAGGCTGCATCAGAATGAAGCAATTCAATTGCATGCAGGTAAACTTCTCTTGGTGCATGATTTAATTTTTTTTTGGTAACCCTGAAAACGGCATTTCACCCAGGATATGTTATCAGTGAGCTCTCTGAGCAAATAATACACTAAAAACAAAATAAATAAAATAATGTTCTTTTTGTATACATTTAGCACAAGTGAAGACCCCTTCCTGTGTGGGTGCTTAGCTGAATTATTTTTGCCTACTGGCATTCCTGTCCCTAGAATGAGCAAGGCTGCACAGCTTGTCGAATATGAGGAGGTCAGGCTCCATCATCTGGTGGATACAGGTGGCTCTCTCTTCTCCCTCAGGTGGATGAAATGCAACTTACATAATAAAAATGGAGGCATTTCAGGCAATATGACAGAGCCATGTGTAGATGAAGAAGGATTTTCAGCACCTCTGTAGGAAATTGGAATTGGCTAATGGTTCCTCAGTATATGAAGAGAACTGACTTCATCATCCTCAGCAAAGTTTCCAGTGCTACAGGAATTCAAGCTTTACAGCTCTGCTTCTACAACTGTCAGGAGCCTCTTGGGGGATGGCAAGTACAGAAAAGACTGAAGAAAGACATATTCCAGTCACCCCCAAGTTCATTTCCACTTCAGGCTGAGGGCCTGCCGGCCCAGGGGAAGCTCTGTCTCTTCCAATTTGGTGTGAATTGAGACCATCCATCCCGGTCGAGCTGCATTCTAGGCTTTTTTCTTGCTGATGTCAAAAGGCTGAATGTGGACTTCAGGACGGCTTGAGGGCTGTCTCGCCTGCTAACACTGATTTTATGATATGCTAAACATAACATTCAATAGCTATTACTTCCACTGTCAGAGAAACAACTTGAGCTATCTGTCTTCCTCCTCAGACTATATTACATTTCTCCCTGCAAATGACAACGCATTATAATATCTTTTATTATAATATTACTTATTTATCGCCAAAGGTTTTCCAGCATTAATGCTGAGGGCTCTCATTCTTTATCTGCTTTTTGGTTTGTTTGTTATGAATGTCACATTTTATTTATCAAGATGGGCTCTGTTCAGAATTTGTGGAGCCATAGTCTTCTGATTTACTTCTTATGCAAACCTGAGCTTTTATCTCGTTAGATTTCTCAGCACGTAACGAGCACAGGATGGACAAAGTGTTCTACATTTTTATTTTTTTGAGACAGAGTTTCACTCTTGTTGCCCAAGCTGGAGTGTACTGGCGCTATCTCGGCTCACCACAACCTCTGCCTCCTGGGTTCAAGTGATTCTCCTGCCTCAGCCTCCCGAGTAACTGGGATTACAGGTGCACGCCACCATGCCCAGCTAATTTTTTGTGTTTTTAGTAGAAATGGGGTTTCACCATGTTAGCCAGGCTGGTCTCAAACGCCTGCCCTCAGGTGATCCGCCAACCTCAGCATCCCAAAGTACTGGGATTACAGGTGTGAGCCACCGTGCCTGGCCTCTACTTTCTTGCTTTGTCAAAGGACCCAAAGGGAAAGCATCAGGATTTAGGATTATGGCCCTTGAACCTTGAAAATGAGTTCCTGGGGTCATCTGTGCCAGTGTCCCCCTCACTTAAGACAGGACTTTAACCTTGATAGTCCCATTTTAGCAGGAACTCTGCCGAAGGAGCTCCCGTAATAGTTCTTGGTATCTTGTTCCACAGTTTAGCAGCCTTCCTTCTGAGAAGCTCTTCCTCCACATCCCCCTCTAAATTAAAGCTATTTCCTTACGTCCAGTCAAAAATGTGATATTCTGCTGAGACATTATTTCTCTAAGAAGGGTACTGGAAACCCCAATATAGAAAATCTCTTAAATGGCATACACACTTGGAGGCAGTTATTTGTTTTACCATAAAACCAAAAACCTAAAATCATGCTTCCTTGAAGAATATCTTCTTTAGTTCTCTTAAGTGACTATGTATACATCATTAATGACTAGACAGAAAAGCTTTTATTTATTTTTTCTTTTTCCTCTGTTGGGAGTAAGTAGATGTGCAGGCAGAGAAGATGAATTAAAGTGCCAGCAAACTAATGCTTACTGAAAGTTTGACAGAATTGCTGATATGGTCCTTGGAAAAACTAGAGATATCCTTACATTGATACATTGGTATAAAAACATCAATTTGCGTTCCACTTTGCTGGAAAGAAATGGGGTTCAATTGTACTTGAGAGTGAACCTTTGCCCTAGATTTCTCTAGAAATTTCTCTAGCACCTAAAATCTAATGGAGGCTGAACCCCCAGTTAAGTCTGGCCTTGGACAAGTGGATAAATGAGGGATATAAGAGTTGTTTACTCCCCTGACTGACGCTCTTTTTCCATTGTAAAGTGACCCCATCCTATCCTGTCTTTTCTCACCTGGGCACCCAGTACTAAAATAATGCTAACTTTTTCTGTCCTGTTCCAAAGATGATATCTGAGAGGCTAATGGTTGATCAAAGCCTGAGACATTACTCCCTCCCAGGCTGGTTTACATTTTAATAGCAGACTATGGGAAAGGAACATTATTATTCAAAGAATGATACTATCATAGTGGAAATTCAGACATCATAGAGAACTAATGGAGGATATACTTAGACTAGGGCCGGAAGCTGAAGGTACTCTTAATCACTCCTTGTCAGGGACTCAAATCCTTCTGTCCACGAGACCACATCAAAATGTCCAGTTGAGAAATCCTTCCTGCACGTCATGTATTGAGGCCATCCCTTCTTTGGCACCATGCCAATCACAGGAGAAAGGCAAAATGCAACACCTTGGCCAATGCAGAGGAGTATGTTGAACATCCACACAAAACAAGACACCATGTATTTTCAGCTGTTTTCCCCAAAACGGGTGCTAATGAGATGAAAGGCTTGCCCCTGATTGGAAGAATGTGTTGGAAGGCTTGTAGTTGCCATTCTTATACCCTGGCCTGCCCACCATCCTCACAAGAAGAGAAAATGGTGCAGCTGAGAAGTTCTGCCTTATCATGGTGGGAAAGGAGGAGTGGTTTCAGTGGGATGTGGCGGATTGTAACTTCTTGGGTACTGTCAGAAACTCATATTCCAGTCTCAGAGTCCTGCACTCTGCATTCAGCCCTTAAGCTAGCAAGGCACCGAGGATGTTAGCAGGCTCTGTGAATTATTCACAATGCAGAGGGACTCTTCCTAGAGCAGTGTAGGCTTGCTTCTGAAATACAAAATGCAAGATTGGCAAAGTAGAAAAAGAGGATATTGAGACTATATATTTTGTTAGACTTGTTGGCCTGTCCTACATCCGACTCTTTGGTGTTGTGCCTGCCCCCACCAACCCCCAAAAAAGATGATGAGTTGAAAACAAGGGCCCTATATCCAGATGAACAGTTACCTTGAATTTCCCTCTTTCCCCATTTTCCAACAGTCCAACTTCTATCCTTTCTCCTCCTGTCTATTAAAATAAGTTTGGTTGGTTTGGGTAGATTTGCTATCTTAAACTACCTCTGAGCCTCCTTTTTAATCTTGGAGAAAGGACAACAGATCTAGTCATCTCATTTTTGATGAATCTTGGGCATTTCTGCAGTGACCATAGCCACCAGATGAGTAAACTCTTCCTCCTTGACACTATTGCCTCAACTGATGGGCTGAGTTCTAGATGTCTCCAAAAGACTACACTGCTGGAAGACTGGTCATCTTTTTAGTACATTAAGACAAAAACAATCATTTATGAGCTGTGGTTTGTGAAATGGTGCAATAACTATTTGCACATTGTTTTCTATTGATCTATAGACCAATAAACTGAGCTCTCCGAAGCTATTGGTGAGTTCTATGGGGATGGAAAGGAAGATCCCCCTAAATGCCTTACCCTCTTGGTATCTAAGTCCAGCTGTGGTATAGTCTATCTGATTCTTTTGAAATTTTTTTTGCCGGGTAAGTTATTTACCCCTGTTATTTATTAGAGGTGCCTCTTGAAATGCTAAATTGCTTCTTCAAAACCATGTAGTTGATGACTTTTAGGGGAATGAGGTTGACAGAGTGTAGGGGATGTGATCACCCCAATCCACTTTATCCTCTTAGTGTCATGGCTCTCAGCAAACTTTTTTTAGTGTCAAGTCCCAAGGGAGAAAATCAATGAAATGGTCTCTATCCTGGTCCAAATAACTCCAGATCCCATTGATCTCCCTTTCCAAGTACCTGCTTCCCCAAGTAACTAATTAGGATGGGACTTTTTTAAATACCCACCTCTCCTTCTGCTGCCACAGATTCAATTCATGTTTTCAATATGTATACATATATTTGCCTGGATGACTAGAAGAGCCCCCTGGCTGTTTCCCACCCCTGCCTCCAGTCTTACACTTCTTCAGTTCATCTGCTATAATTTAGGCACAGCAACTGTTCCAAAATGTGAATCTGATCATTTCAGTTTCTTGCTTAAAATTCTCTTCATTTGTCTTAGGATAAAATCTAAGTTCTTTGCAAGCCACAAAAGACTGTTTATGGGTCTCGATCTCACCTTTTACCATCATCCCCATTGGAATTCCATGCTACTGAGAGCACCCATCCCTCACCGGGAATTCCTTTCACATGCTCTTCCACCTTTTTGGAATATTCTCTCTGAAACCATCTAGTCTTTTGTGGTTAACTTCTATTCACCCTTTAGGATTCACCTGAGAGATTTCCTTTATCTTGAGGCCATTTATAGTTAACTGCTATGGATTAGGTTAGAGCTAGCTATCCATTGTGGGGGTGCCCAAAAACCTTTGGATTTGTTTCTGACAGAGCAGTACCTCCCTTTGTTTGTGTTTTCTGTTTGCTTGCGTTTTGGTCTACAGACATTAAGTTCTTGAGGCAAGGACTGTGTCTTAGTCATCCTTCTAACTTGGGTACTTGATCAATAGACTAGAAGATTAGCAAACACTGGGTGAATAAATGCTTGACCTATGTCAATATAGGTTAATTGCACCCAATTAAGTTCCTCCCCCCCTTGCTTCCTTCCTTCTTCCATTCTTCTTTTCTTCCTTTCCTCCTTCCTCCTACCCCACTTTATTTCTCTTCTCTCTCTTATGGTTTGCAAGGTTTTTAAAATTTATTTTATCTTATTTTTTTAGTCCTACATATGGTGTTATACTGGGCTTATCAATGGATCATTTTTGGATGAATATAATCCCTGTTATTTCTTCCAGGTAACCCTGGTTAGAATTAGAGCACTTCCACTGCCCCCTCCCAGATTTTTCTACTCTTATCATCATCATATATATATGTGTGTGTGTGTGTGTGTGTGTGTATATATATGTATATACACACACACATATATATATACACATATATGTACATGGGGATTCCACAGGGGAATATATGTATATAAATAAATAAATATGTATGTATTTATTATATATGGCCATGAGTATTATCAAACAACTGGCACAATACAGAAAGATGGTTACCAGCTTCTAAATCAAAGACTCTTAATTTTGTAGTTCACTTTCCTGTCACACACTCCTACAAGATGCTTAACCAAAAGTTCCATTAGAACTAGCTGGGCTCCATAGAAGAATATAATATATATTATGTATGTATTATGCACATACATATATCTGCTACATATATGTTATATATAGATATACAGACACACAAACATACATACATATATATATACACACACACACACACACACACACAAACTATCTATGTTAATATCATGTCATGGCCAAGAGAGTCCTGTTCTTTGTCACATTTGTTTCCAGTGGAGTGGTGCAAAGTGGTGAAGATAAGGGATAGGGAAGTAGAAATGAGCCCCAAATGCTACATTGCCTAGTCTAGTAGGGTTTCATTATTTCCTCTCTCAATTCCCCTTACCTCTGATGCTGGGACATCTCCAGAGTCTTTGGTAGTCATTAGCATTGTCCATTAAATATTTTCCAGACACATGATAGGACTGCACTTACTTGCCTAAATAGAAGCAGAAGGCCCACTTTCAGACAAACACTCCTAGAGCAGAGAAGTGATTCACCACTCTCAGAAGGCAGCTGCTTCATCAGCTTGGTCCCAGAGTGAGGACAATGATGAGCAAGCAATGACAAACAGGAAGAGAGGAAGGGACAAGCTTAATTGGGCACAATTAGCTTACACTGACATAGGTCAGGCATTTATTCACCCACCATCTTCTACTGCCATGCACTAGGGTTGTGAGATAGAGCTTCATTATGTTAAGTCACTAAGATTTGCAGGTTATTTGTTACCACAACATAATCTAGTCTTCCTTGACTGATGCAGAGCCACTGAAATCGAGTTTCCTCCTCACTAAATCCTCCTAGTGGGGATTCCACAGGTAAAGGTGGCCATGACATGATATTAACATAGATATATGTACATATATGTATGTGTTTGTGTGTATATATATATTTCCCTGTTGCTCCTGCTGCCCTGAACTAACCTCTGTGGGTGGGGAGACATGGTTCTTCATCCTTACCTGATTTGTTCCTGACACTCTTATCAGTTGGAGCTTGAACCATTGCTTCGCCACCATGTCCACCACTTCCTTTGGGGAACAGCTCCTGCCTCACCAGCTTTGAATGCAGGCAGGCTTCCTGCAGCATGAAGAAAGTCCATCTGTAGTAGAAGTGGGTGCTGTCAACACACACAGCAGCAGAGACAAGAGCTATGGAGAGAGAGAAACCTGACAGTTTTGTGAGCTAATAAATCTCTCCCGGTTCTTAAACTAATCTCAGGTGTTTATCTGACAGTCGTAACAAAAATAATTCTTGATAATTCATCCAGCAATATTAAATCTTCTTTCTCTGAGTGATCCTGCTTTCCTAGTTTTCTTCCCTTTATGCTGTGGTGGCAAGTATACAAGTGAATCCAGGTCCTTGGTCATGATCTTCCTGGTAAACAGGCACTCAGCTCTGAGAGTCTCAGGGCTATACAACAATTAGCTTCTCTTAGCCAGAGGTCAGATACATACCCACTTCATCTTCCTGAAGACAGCTGGAACCAAAGTAAGTAAAAAGACCTCTGAGCACATAAAATGCAGTCCATACAACTCATACTCAACCTCCTGAATATTACTCTAAGGATTATCTATTCATAAAACCTCAGAGTTAATTTCCTCTCATTGTACTTAAGATGATAATACTTTCTCAATTTTCTTCTACCTTAGAATAGAAGTAGTCAATTCGAAAGGATGAGGAGGGAGTGCTTTTCATCTTAGTGGTGGAAAGTGACACTGGCTAGTCCATCAAAGGAGAGTCAGAAAAACTACAAATGACAAGCAAAATGCCTCAAGACTGGGGTCATAAGATGTTAGAAAAACAGTGTTTTATATAACTAATGCTCTTCGTATCTCACTGCACATCATTGCTTTTACAGCTCTGTACACAAGAAGATGCTACTAGTGGTGACCCTAAGTCAATATAATGTTAAATTATCTTTGGGATATTTGGTTTATTAAGGCAGGAGGCTGTTTAAGTTAATTAAAAAATATGATATGATGAATTGTTTCAAATGCTTGGCATTCAAAGAGTTAAATCCCCATTTTTTTTCCCTGGCAAATTTGTTTATGTAGAACATCCCTTTCTTTGATACTGCTGAGTCCACGAAGTGAACTGTATTGTTTATCAATATAAATAATTTACAGTACAGACATATTTATCTTGTTTGTGTGCACACTCTTTAGTATGAGATAATGTTTGTGGATGTGTTTTTTAATTGGTAGAATACAATACAATGTTCTTTATCATCGTACTCCCTGGAAGTCCTGAATGACATTGATATTCATTGGCTTCTTCTTCCTTAGGAATCCCTGGATGAGCCATTCTCAATGTTTAGTGTACATAAAGTTCTGCTGGGAAGCTCGTTGAGAGTGCAGATTCCCAAGTCTCATTCTTAGTTATACTGATTTAACGGATCTGGGGTAGAATCCAGAAACCTGGATTTTAAATAAGGACCACCCCCCTCCCCTGCCCTGCTGTTCCAAGTGATTTTCACACAGGCAGTCCAAAGTCTAACATTTTACAAAATACAGCTCTCTGCTGGTCTACAGCCCACAACCACCCTGGGATGGCTCCCTTTTTCCCACTGGACTTGAAAGGAAATCTCCCTTCCTATACAGTGTCTCAGTCAGAACCCAGACCTGAGTCATTGAACAGAGGGTGGAAATCATAAAATAAAATAGAATCTGGTTGAGGTGACTGGAATAAGTTGGAGAAAAAAAAAATAAAGACTTCCTAAGTCAAGTTTTAGGTGGTGGTATAATTAGAATTATTATCCATTATTTATGTGGCAGATGATGTTCATGAGGTGCTTGATGACTCTGTCTTAATAGGCAGTGGTTCTGCTGAAGGAGAAGGTGACATTGGCCTGTTCTTTCTCCCCGCTGCCTCCCTCCCGCTGTCTCTATTCTTCTACTGAGCCCAGCTAGCTCTAATGGCAGTTTTGGTTCAGCACCGTGCAGGAGTGTGTGATAGAAAAGCGAAGTACAAAATTAAGAGCCTTTGATTTAGCAACTGGTGACCATCTTTGTGTAATGTGCCAGTTGTTTGATAATACTCATGGCCATTCCTTGACCACCATCTCTGTGATGGACGTTTGTCATCTATGATCTCATTAAATACTCATAACAGCCTTTCAAGTAGACTTTATCTCTTTAAAGATGAGGAAACTCAGGTTCAAAGAGGTTAAGTGACCAGCCCATGGCAACACAGCGAATAAATAGTGCAACCAGGTGATCTGAGTCTAACACGCAGCACCTTTCCACTACTTGTCCCCAAGAGCCCTCAAAGGGAAGAGCACATTAGGGCTCTTGTGTCTCTGTAAGTCATCCTGGGTCTCGTTAGTGCTTTGCCCTTATTATGGTCAATAGTGACCCTTGCCCTCTCTTGCCAGGTTCATTTAGTCTTCTCTGCTTTTTCCCAGTGTCACAGCCTAGATTGCTCTATAAAGGGGCACTTTTGGTAGAGCAGGGATCAGTCTTAACCTGAAGCTTTCTGAGAACAAAAAGCACTGGGTACATGTCATCCTTCCTCTGTCAATGAACCCCATTAGCTTTGCTGTTGCCTTTGCTATGACTAATATTTTTTCCTTCTTTCACCTGAACATAGCCTTTCGAAAAGTCATGACCTATTATGTAAGGCTGGCATGTCCTAGGAGAAAGAGAAAACACAAAGTTAAGCATAGTCTGTCAAAATCAGGGGCAACTGGGCTTGAAAAAATCCTTGCTCTTCAGGGGCAGTGATATCCCGGTTTAGTGTAGTGAAAGTCATCGTGCCCAGTGTCCTCTAACAATCTGACTTTAATGGGGTTACTATAGCTGGGGTAAAGCACTTTATATGGAACCAGGTTTACATTATCCTACTCTTTAGAGATCTTGCTTGCAATGCTGTTCAAATCCTTTAATCCATAAATAGGATTCCAGACAGCACTGGGCTGCCTTCCAAAACTGTAATCTTCCAGTATATGAATTATTACCAAAAGATTAGGGTGTTTCTAGTAATAACATTTCAAATAAATCAGCTTTCATGGAGGAACAACAAACTAATATTGGAAATAACAATATAAAGACATTTATATAGCCACTTGCTAGAATAACTTCCCTAACCAGGGGCTTCTTTTCTCATTTACATTCATTCTGTTCGAAAAGTCTTTTTTCAGTTATTGTCAGCTGCTGGCTTTAGCCTTAGAGCATGCCACATGTTCCCTTGTCCTGGGACTCTTTGATGCCTGTGAAATCAGCAGTTCTATTTACCTAGGGATGGTCAGAGATATTGGCTACTGTCCCCAGAAGCTCTAGGTCCCTTTGGACTTTCTCTTTGACTCTGAAGAAGTGTGTAGGAAAAGCTATATTTACATTTCAGGCTGGAAAATACTCTTTCGGGGCTTCATATCAAAGATTATAAATGAGATTGTGATGTAGAAGAGAGAGTTCCTTGCATGGCTTTAGGGATTGAGTCCTTTTTGGTGGCACAAAGATCTGTTGACAGTAAAGATTTACTCGGCATGTACACACCATGGTGATGACCCCAAGGCTGTGTGATGTGAGCTGAGAGGGCCTGCCTTATACCTTGATGAATTCTGACTTCATCGCTCACCAGTCTTAGGAACACTGGGCAAGTTTCTTCACTCCTTTGTTCCTCTATTTTCTCATCCATAAAATGGGGATATTTACTACCCTATGGGGTTATTGAAGTTAAATGAAGTATCAGAGGTAAAGTCAGAGCTCCATACTATGAGTTTTTTCCTCCCCTTTTTACTGTTCTTTTAAACCATTTGAGTTCATGGCGATGTGGCTGATAGATAGTGAGGGGCTTCACTCTCTTAGCCACAGATGGCTACTTTGAGAAATCCCTCCGGAACACCCATTTTTGTGACTCATGTCTGCGACCTTGAGTGAGTTGTCACACTTCTGGATCTCCACTGCATCTTCTATTAGAGAAAGTATCTAGCTCCTTTCTAACTTGGTAGGTGAGAAGGCAGTAAAGTCAGTATTCATATATGAGCTCACATTTTAAGGAGACATTTCATAGTCATGGAATTTTAATGCTAGTAGAGATTATCTAGGAAGAAGAGTAATTAACATTTCCTAAAAGTACTCACTATGTTCAAAGTAATTTATATGCTTTGCCATATTTAATCTTAACAACCTCATTAGGGAGGTGGAGTTATGCCCAGTTTACAGATGTGGAAACTGAGGCTTAAAGAGTCACTTTTAGTTAATTTACTCCAGATTGTACAGCTAAAATGTGGTGGAGACAGACCTCAAAAATTATATAACTCCAAAGTCTTCCTATTGCACTGTTTTTACCCTCCATGATTCTTATTTTACAGATGACCAAAAGAACTGGGACTTAAATCATTTGTCCATGGACTTAGCTGGTTAGTGAAAAATGCAGGACTAGAACCTGAGTTTCCTGATGCTATTCCTGTGCACCAGCTCCCCTCCCAGCCCTGAGAATTGGTATACATTGTCTAACCTCACGCCCGTCTTATATTATTATTTCAAAGATGCTTTGTTTTCATTTTTGGTGGCTTTTCTATAGACACAGGCTCCTGACATTTTAGTTCTAAGACTCTCTTCTTATATGAAAAGGTTGGAATAGTTGATTTCTTTGGTTCCTGCTAGCTCAAAAATTCTATTATTCCTATGACCCTCCATTCCCCATAGTAGTTAATGATCTGTAAAGAAACACTTAAATGCACCGGTTTACTACCTTCTCACTCTGCAACCTAGAGGGAAGCCAGCTATTATTTTTTTTCTTCAAAAGGGAGATCTGAGACCCACATTGCTTGAGCAACTAACTCAAGGACATAGCTCATCAGTGGCTGAGCCAGGCCTGGAATGCTCGAAGGAGATTGTGTTTTCTTCACCTGTTAACCTCAACCCTTAGCAGAGGGGCTGGGACATAGTGTGTGCTTGTTTACAGTAGAATAAATATGTTTGTGCATTAATGAGCCATGAGTGAAGTTGAACCCAGGCTTCCCAACTCCCAGTATAGGCTTCCATTAGCAGCTCTTCCTCCAAACCTTTTGTAATGAAGGAAATTTGCCTGTTTGCTAAGTGATTCATATGTTGGGTTTCCTAAAAGCAAAGTGGCCCCACAGAGTACATTTCAAAAAGTGGAGGTTTTATTTGTTATTTGCAGATCACTGGGGTGGCAGGTCTGAATTCAGACCTGGGAGGATGGATGAGTGAATTTGCACACACCACTCCAATCTACTCCTACTCTGTCAATTTAAGGCAGCATTATTATATTATTAATGGGATGGGAGAGGGGATGCCTGGAGAAGAGAGATTTGTGAAATGTCTCTTCAGATTAAAGGAGCTTTGAAATGGAAAGCATTAGCCCTCTGATTAACTGAGCCCTGCAGTTTACATTTTGGACTTTAAAATAAAAGTGAAAAGAGAAAAAACACCACTGTGTTTTTGGAAGCTTGTGCCATTTTTTTTTTCTTTCCCTTTCCAGCCTTCTGCTTAGCTGCCCCGAAAGGCAGGCGGTGATGAATGGCGCCTACTACAAAAGAAAGCCGGCGGGCACACATGGGCCCGATGTTGTTTCTGTCAGGGCAGCTCAAAGGGAAGGCCGCACCACACGGTGAGTTCCCCCTTTTCTCCCTAAACAAATGTTGTTTTTACTGAAGGGGGCCGTTCTGATTTAATTACAGGGGGAAAGAGAAAGACACCGTCCATTCTTCTGCTCCATGGAGAAGAGACATTGGCAGGCTTGGGTGGGATAAGAACCAAAATGCACCAGTCCTCAGGGCCCCTGGCTCAATTACTCTTTCTGCCTTGGTTTCCCCATCTGTCAAAACCAAAACAAAGCTTTCCTAGCTGTCTCAGGGGGTGTGGAGGGACTGCTTTTATAAATTAATCTGATGACACGAAGTGTGGGAAAGGGGAGAAAGGGGCATGAGAGGGTCTGTGCCAACCAGCGGCGATGACTTCATACATTTGTTTTCTGTCAGTATGAGAGGTGGGAACAGGGCTGGGTAAATGACAAGGGCTGAGACATATTTTTCCTTGGGGAGTTTTTGGAATAGACCAGGTGCCACTCTTCATTTCCCCACACACAGGCAAAGATACTATTGTTTAGATGATATATAAAATCATGAAGGCAGAGGAGTGGACTTGACCTCCAGAAGACCTTTCTCAGATCAGGATTCTGGGACACAGATTTTCGCAAGCAAGCCTGTGCTCTGGGCGCTGAAGACAATGCATCTTCGTTGAAAGGCACTCCATCCTTCTCCCAGCTTGCAGCATAGGGCTGGTTCCACTCATTAGCAGGCAGGCCCGTTTCTCAGGCGCTGGCCTGCTCTTCTTAAGCAACTATTGTCTCCTTTCCTATTCAGCTGTCAGCTCATTCCCTATGATGCTGCTGACTTTCAGCCTGAAAAGGGTCTTTTCCCTGCTGGGCAGTGAGGCAAGCTCCACCCAAGGGGTTGCAGCCCCTCCTCTCTGCTTTGGAGAAAGAGCCGGCATCCTCCTAATACTATCCAGTGATCTTGGCTGGCCCCAGCCCAGTGAAAATAAGGAGCTGTGAAGACAAGTACATTAATAACTCTTATTCATATTTCTAGACACCTCTATAGTTGGGTAGACAGGTTATGTGGAGGCAAAATATGTTAGTTTAGGAGTAGAAAACATGAAACACGTTGACAAATCCACCAAGGGTCAAATGAACCATGCATTTATTTTTAGAGATTAGGCAAAACCCCAAAGATTCCATGCAGTGTTACTTGGGAGAAGTACTAAGGCTAAAAGGCCAGATACTGAGGTTCTTGTTTTCATTCTGGAACTGACCAGTTAGTTTATCTGAGTCCAACATGTTGCAAGGCTAGTGACTGATGGCAAATCACTTGGCCAGAGGGTGAGCCTAATGCTTCTCTGTACCAGCCTAAAAACAGATCTACTCATAGACGTATTGTGTTTTATGGTACATAAAAGAGCAGCAGTCTTAAATTTGGGAAATTGTATTATTCCCTAGACACACTTCTCACTAGTTTGCCTTCTGGATTCAAATTTATATTAAAATAGATTGAGAAAAGACGAAGTAGAAAAAAAAAATTGTAATTCTTTTTTTTTTTTTTTTTTTTTTTTTTGCAGCAGGGTCTTGCTCTGTTGCCCAGGCTATAGTGCAGTAGTATGAACAAAGCTCATTGTAACCTTGAACTCTTGGGCTTGAGATCCTCCCACCTCAGCCTGCTGAGTAGTTGGGACTGCAGGTGCATGCCACCACACCCAGCTAATTTTTTTTTTAAAAAAATTGTGTAGAGACAAGGTCTCACTTTGCTCCCCAGGCTGGTCTCGAACTCCTGGCCTCAAGTAATCCTGCCTGGCCTCACAAAGTGTTGGGATTACAGGCCTGAGCCACTGTGCCTGGCTTTGTAATTCTATATAAACTGGAGTTTTAGTGATCATTATTGAGAAAATATTTCCAAAAATTGAAAAATAATACATTGCAACCCCCAAACCAGTCATCTTTCTCTTTGCTCCTGAGATGGCTCTGTGTAAACCTCGTTTGGAATGCCCTGGACAGGACAGACTGGCTGCAACATTGCTATGGCATCTGTCCTGGGCTTGCTGGTGGTGGAGGCAGGCAAAATCCTGGCTTGGGGAAGATAGAAAGGTGAAAAGTTCATGATGTACTTGAAGCTGAAACAATGAAAATTGTATATCCATTAGAGGGAAGAGAAGAGGGAGTTTCTAAAATTGCTAACGGGACTAATTTGCCCGTTTTCCCTTGAGAGGCAGGTTCATCCCACACTTCAGGATGTTATGGATCTCTTGCAGTTTCCTGCTGTCTTATGAATTTTCTGTCACGTGGCATCTCTTTTCTCCCTTGCTTTATTCTTTGGCATCCCTTTTTTCCTCCTCAGGCTTTCAGATAATCAGCCCCATGATGCCAGGTGACTTGCTCCCGTTCAGCATCATTGAGTCTTCACATTCACTTGCAACTTGGGGCCCTTCAGAGCTGGCCAAGCCTGGTAATTAAAATGTCCTCTTCATCTTTAATTGCTTCATTTAACATCTAGTGCAATGGTTTAGGAGGGCATGTGCCCTCTGCAACGATCTGGTGTGCCCTGGATAACTGACAAGCAGCACCTCTTGCCCCTGGCTCAGGAAGATTAGTCTGTTTGGGGACTGGGCATCTTCAAATTCCAGCCATCCTTTGACCCACTGTGCTTTCTCACTTGCTTGGGAAATGTAATTTTAATTTCCTCTGCCTTCCTGGGTGTCAAGTGGGGACTGTGTCCGCCCCACCCTCACATACAGAGAGGATATTACATCTCCCTGGAACCTTATCATTGCACAGACCACACACTCTTACCTGAGTCAGGTGCAAGAGAGTGGGGAGAAGCTCAGGGCTGGGTGGGAAAAATCTGAGTCTGAGTCGTAGCTCTGCCAGTTCCTAATAGGGATGTGGGGACCAGGTCCTTGCTGCGCTCCCTAAAGCCTCACTCTCCTTTCTTGCAAATGCTGCAGTGACACCCACACTACCGGGTTACTGGGGGAACTAGATGAGGCAAGTGAGAGAAGTTAGGTAATGCCTTAAACAAATGAAAAAAAATGTAAGTTAAGATTCTGGCACAGAGGCCATCTGGGATCATGAGTGTGACTAAAAGAGATGGCCTCTCCCTTGTATCCTTTAAGCATGGCTGTGGGAGGGAGGGCGGAAGAATCAGACATCAGTTGAGTATGGCAGCAGGGGATGATGATGCTTACAGGGGGAATGCTACTGCAGGTAGCCTCAAGGTCATGATTCTTTGCCTCCACTTCTCTACATTGATTCTCCTAAGGAAAGTTAGTTGGGTGGCAGGGCCAGGCCCCTTCCTGCCAGAGGGATTTCATGGTGCCACCGGAAATCATGGATGGGGTGGCAGGAATAGTGAGCAGTATCTCTTGCTGATAATTTAAAGAATTGGTCAATGTGGAAAGATAGGATTATGTTTTCTGAAATAATTTCGTATGTTTAAGTCCCTTGGAGAAAGTCTAGCAAAGTGGTTGAGCATTCCTGGGAGCAGAGAAAATTATGTTGGTATTACTAAGACCTCTCCATGCTGAAAGTGTAGAAAAAAGGTAAAAAGTATTGCCACGTCCCTCTGAAATTTTAAATGAGCTTAACAATACTTTGAATTGAGCAACTTTTACCTCTTAAGCATGAAAAAATATTAGAGCTTCCTTTTGTAGAACGTGTGTGTGTTTGTGTGCATTCCTATGTGTACCTGTGCACATTTGGGTGAATGGGATATGGGGAGAGGAGAATCCATCATCTGGATGGGGATGAGATGATATGGGGAGAAAATGCTAAGAGCTGGGCATTTTGAACTGGCCTGGTGACTTGGAGAAAAATTGACCCTTAGTGAATGCCAGATTTTGCAAATAAAAATATAGGATGACCAGTTAAATTTGAATTTCAGATAAACAACAAATACCTTTTTAGTATACATAAGTAGCATGAAATATTTAGAACATACTTATAGTAAATAATTATTTGTTGTTTATCTGAAATTCAAATTTGGATAGGCATCCTGTGTTTTATCTGGCAACCCTACTTGGGGTGGAGTGGTGTGCAATAGCAGTGTCTTTGGACTATGAAAGAAGCATACAACTATTAGTGTTCTTCCAGTGTTGACAGTGTCTATAAGAACCAGGAACTTGGGAGCAGAAGGTTTCAGATCTTGTACCCAATCAAGTGTTTGGAAAATATTTTGTTGTATATTGGAGAATAATGAATATGTTGAGAAAACCACCAGGTTATTCAGCACTGAATCACAGAATTCTGCATTTATTCAACATCAATCTTTTTAAATCCTTTCATTAACAAAGCATTTATTGAGCACCTAATATTCCCAGACATTCTGTTTGCTGCTTGAGTAACTAAGATAGAAAGCTTGTGGTTATACTATGTTAGTTGGACTACTTAGATTACAAGGAAAAGGGGGAGATCCATTCAAGAAAATCGAAGATGTCTTTTTCTCAGATAGTACATGTTTATCTCAGATTTCCTCTAAATTTCTGTTCTGTTCTCTTTTCTGCCAGCCAGCGTTTTCTGCTTACTCATTTTCCTCATGATCCCAAATGTCTACCATGGTAGCTAAAATTATACAGCCTTCCAGTTCCAACACCCACCCTCACTATTGGCAAGTATCTCTACTTAGTTTAAATCCTTGGAGAAAATTGGGTTGACCAGCTTGTCTTTTAAATACTCTGTCATAGGGTGCTCTCCAGACTTTGCTTTCATAGCTCTTGGGTCAAGTGTCCACCCCAGTTCAATCAGCTGTGACCAGGAGAAGGGGCAAGATGGTGCTGCAGATTGTCTAGTATATTCAAAATAATTGTCTAGCTCCTTACTTTCTCTTCTCCTCACACATTTAGTTCCAAAAACGTCCCTGCCTCAGTAAGCAATTATTTTTAAAGCTTAGTGGTAAAAAGTATAGACTATGGAGTCAGGCTGACTGGATTTGGAATGTGGTTCCATCTTTTTAGTTTTATTCCGCCCTTAAGAAAATTATTTAAACCTTTCTATGCCTTAGTGTCGTCACCCATAAAATTAGGATAATGAGAGGAACCACCTCATAGAGTTGTTGTACAAATACATGGAAAGCACTTAGAATAGATCAGAAGGTGAGCACTTAAGGAATAGTGGCTATTATTATCAGCATTTTCACATATACAGGCACGCATTGACTCTGCCTCTTCCCATTAGGAGAAAATTCGATGTCGTGACCTGTATTGCATCCAGAGTTGAAGTCAAAGGGCCACTTCAAAGACTTATTTTCAATCTCTAGGTGAACGCCATTTCTTCCCTGGTAGCATTCCAATAGACTTAAATGGTACATTTAATCAATATAAAATACCAGATCAAAGCACAAAATTATGATAATAAACAAACAAAATATAACAAAATTGTAATACTGATTCTTACTCAGACAAAGAGGGAGAAAAACATTATAGAATACCCACCTTATCTTGCAGGAGAGTCCTTCAGCCTTGCATATACGGTATCGTTTTGTTCCTCTAAGTAGATCCATTTGTTGGTGATACACTATTGGAAGAAGTTTGAGTAGCCCAGGCCTCTTTCTAAGACCTATTCCAGTTGGTGCATGCAAAGGCCAGCATCTGTTAAAATAGGGCTGAGCCTTTTAAGAACAGCCTAGCACCTTTTACAAAAAACAGCCACTTGCTTACAGACACAGCTATAAAAAGCTGTAACTGTCCTGCAAAGGTCAAATCCCATGTGGCCCATGGAAGCCTCAAGCCTCTGCCTCTGCTACACAGAAACCTCAGCCTCCCCCATGTGTTACTTTCATGTACAAATGTCAGCCTTTGTGCCTATCTCAAAGGCCTCTCAATCAATCCATTAACTGTTGAGGTTTTGGAGCTGATAATTGCTCTCACTCCTTAAATCCCCATTTAAGTTTGTAATCAATTGAAAAATAGAAGAATAAAACATGGAGTTAAAACAATAGTAATACTAGAGTTGAGAATGTGTGGTTTGTGTTCGTAATCAGACTTATTTTAAATCACCCTTTCTTGCCTGTTAATGTTTCCTAATAGTGGAAACAGAGAGACATGAGCCTCCAAGCCCACCACTGTGAGACCACCTGAGACCCCCAATTCCCTTTTGGAATTAGGAGTGGAACTGAGTGCCTTCGCCCTGTGGACAGGCAGTTTCAATAACCCAGAAGGTGCTGAGTCAAGCATGCCCCGTTTATTTATCCCCAGTGTCACTCATCATATAGTCCATTGTATTTGCTTTGGAAAGAATTAATGATATAGAAGGAAGAAGAGAAGTTTTTTTTGCCAAAACTTCAAAAGTAACTGACCCTTCTATTTTTATGAGTAAGATTAAAACTAGGGGAGAAGGGGAGGATAGTTTGTTGACTTCCTTTGCAGAGGAATGTGTGCCTTGTTCAGGTGGCACTGCTTGAGATTCTATTACTATGTCTTAGTCCATTTTCTGTTGCTGTAACTGAGTAACTGAGACTGGGTAGTTTATAAATAAAAGATATTTATTTTGTATGGTTCTGGAGGCTGGAAAACCCAAGGTTGAGAAGCCACATCTCATTGGCTTCTGGTGAGCGCCTTGTGCTGTATCATAACACAGGGGAAGGCATCACCATGCTCCCATCTCAGTGGAGCACTGAGAGGCAAACAGGCTCTATTTTTTTGGCGGGGGGATGGAGTCTGACTTTGTCAGCCAGACTGGAGTGCAGTGGCACAATCTTGGCTCACTGTAACCTCTACCTCCCAGGTTCAAGCAATTCTCCTGCCTCAGCCTCCCGAGTAGCTGAGACTACAGATGAGCACCACCATGCCTGGTTACTTTTTGTATTTTTAGTAGAGATGGGGTTTCACCATGTTGACCAGGCTGGTCTCAAACTCCTGACCTACTGATCCACCCACCTTGTCCTTCCAAAGTGCTGGAATTACAGGTGTGAGCCACAGCGCCAGGCTGCAAACTGACTTTTATAATACCCCCCTCTTGTGATAACCTTTTAATCTATTAACCTGTTAATCCATGAATGCATTAATCCATACATGAGGGCAGAGCCCTCATGACCCATCACTCCTTAAAGGCCCCACTTCTTAATACTGTTATATTGGGGATTAAGTTTTAAGAATGTGTTCTGGAGGCGACAAACATTCAAACCAGAGCTGACTCCAAGGCATTTGGAGGAACCTTGTCCTTGATTTGGTACCTACGGAATGCATTTATCTTCCACCTGAGGGAAGGGGTAGGAGTAAATACCTGGGACAGAGTCAACACTGGATATTGGGATAAAGGAAGAGAACTCTGGAAGCACTTTTCGGACTTCTTAAGTCCCAGAGTCATTTACAAAGGAAAATGAGAATAAAATCTCTCAGTTCCTCCAAGTTTCCTAGGATTCAACAGTAGACATTTGTGGGGAATAACTAAAGCCACCTGAGTTTGATCCAGTATTCACCTGATCAACTAGCTTTTATTGAGATCTATTATATGTTTAAATAATTTTCCTGCCTACTAGACCTCAAGAAACTTTGGTTCCAATGGGAACAGCACACACGTGTGCCCCAATCCACAACCCCTCCCCACTACACAACATGCATGTGCTAGGGAACATAGAGCAGAATTTTAATGCAGTAGGAGTTCAAAGAGGAGACAATGCTGGTTTTGTTTTGCCAGAGCCTACAGGGAAAGTTTAATGGAGAGGACAACATTTCAGCATATCATTGAATGCCTGACAGGTTTTAAATAATCTGGAAGAAGAGAATGAGCATTACAGGCTCAAGTGGGTACAATTTAAAGAAAGAGAGCAAAAACATTAGTTGTTGGGAAGAGAATGAGCAAAATTGTGTGTGTGTGTGTGTGTGTGCGCGCGCACGCCTGCCTATTTAGTGAGAAGTAAGGGAGGAAATGTGTAAGTGTACCAGACCAGAAAAATCTACATGTTTTTTCTTATCTGTAAAATAAGAGCCTTTTTGTGCCTTTCCTACCTGACCTGTCCAGGGCATCTATGGTGCTGTTAATGTAATTTCCATACTTAAGGAGAACATAAATTCCACAGATGCCTGTTTTTAAAAATGCACAGGCTATCCACACCCATTCCCAACCACAGAAAAAGTTGTATTAATTTGATGCAGGAGCACCTTTTATGATAGCATCTTTCCAAAAGATACACACAAACACAGGCCTTGTCTCTTCTTTCTCCCTTTGAAGTATCAGCCTCCGGAGACTTATGGGAAAACAGTCCCCTCTGTAGCCTCAAGGATCCCATCTCCATCCTGTGCCTCCTTCTCATGCATGTAATACCTTCCTTCCCTTCTCCAAGTAGCAATTCAGCTCCCTTCCCCATGGTGAGAAGAACGCCTTTTTGCCTTTGTCAGGAGAAGGGATGCCTACGCAACAGATATTCAAGGAACTTATACATTCCACCCCTTCACCCCATCTCATCCGGACACACTCTAGTAACTGGTTTTATGGAGGCAACTATATCAGTCTTATAGTCCCCACAACTCTGGACTCCGCTCTTGAGAGGGGCATTGACTGATAAAAATCTGGACTTTGTGGTGGTGATCATAAGTGAAGATAGAGTTTAAAGAAAGAAGAGGGTAAGATAAAGTGGTTAAGGAGAGCTACATTGGGTGGGAAATGGGATCTGAACTGCATTGTTCAGGCTGAGGAGAATTTTGGTTAGTTGTTACAAGGGAGAGGAAGGAGTGCCTGATGGAAATTTTGATCGTGCTTTGGGCATTGATGATACAATATTGGATGAGGTCAGTAGAGGTTAGGAATGAATTTCCCTGTAAAGTTCTTGGCTCAGATACCTTGATTTTAAGGCTGTGTTAAGTAGTTTTCTTTCTCCTCTTTCCCATTCCTTCCTGGACTAGTTGTATCACCAACATCAAGCTACAAAGAAATTTCTTTCAGCAAGTAAAACTCTTTACTAATTCTAGTCCTTTTGGAAAGGCTGTTGGTGATCAGCCAGACACCCTCTCCATCCCCCCTCCTCCCCTCTTCTTGCCTCCCCAGGGCTTTTTATTTTTTTTCTCTCTCTCCAGGTTGATAGATTCCCTTGATATAAGAGGGAAAGGGAGCCGCTAAAGAGTTGTGTGCTGTATATCTTCATCAATGTCTGGGCAGGCGAAAGTGAGAGCCTGAGTCAATTAAGTGGAACACCGATGGGGAAGGGGGCGTGGTTGGTACAGTTTTAGGGGAGGACGGTGCTAAATCAAGCACATAATTTCCGAAGTGCCACCCATCAAAATCAGCGCTAAACAAGTCTGTGGTAAATTTTTAAAAGAACATTTTAATGATGAAATGACCATGTTTGAGATTATTTTGCAAGTAATTGAGTAAAATTCCCTAGTGGAAAATGTTTGGCGTCAAGTTCTTAAAAATGCTTCCTCCTCTTTTTTCGTAATGGACAGAGGCATAAACAGTCTCTAATCACATGAAACACAATTCTCCTTTCCAGCCTGTAATTATTGTGGGGACCCAGAGGGGTGCTAGTTAAGGACTCTGTCAACTTGTCCATTAAAAGAGCTGGAGTTAGGTGGGAGTTTGTGTGTGTTTTCCTTCTTTCTTTTCCCTTTAATTTTTTTCTTCTTTTTTTTCCTGAAGGAGTTTAGATCACAACGATTTCCAGTGAGGCTGAAACTTTGACACAGATTATCAACAGGGGAGCAGATTATCCTCAACCAACTTTAAAATACATAGAAAAAAATGAGAGCTGCTTTGATTTGGAGGGGACCCAATTGCCTTTCCGGCCCTAATTGTTCTCAAGGTTTCTGCTGATTTGGAGACTGGGTTTATGCTTGCTTTAGAATTGCCAGGAAAAACAGAGGGACCTGGTCTCTTGCTTTGAGGAACAGGGAGGCAGATGCCAACGGTTCATGCCTATCCATGGAGTTACTTACCCCCTTCTCTTGCTCCTTCTCTTGTTAGTTGCCAAGAGAAGTGGGGGTAATGCTGGGCTTTCCATTGAAATATTCCCCAATTAAAGAAAAAAAGGCAATAAAAATGCCAAGAATTATTATTCAAAAGTATTTCTCCTTTCAGTTCTTTTCAATTAGAACGGCTTCTGTTCTAGACCCAAGTGGGGAACTCGTGCACTTTAAGAAGAGAAGGGCACAGGAGCAGGGCTAGAATGGGCTTCACAAAAAGACTAATCTCTGTTCACTCCACTCTGGGTTTACATGGCACCCAGTCGGGAAGACAAAACCCAAGGGTGAGAGAAAACTGTAAAATGTTTATAACATTTAGATAACTCCTTATGGAAGGAACAAAGAGCCAGTGTAGATCTTTTGGATTATGTGATGCCTGGCTTGTTTCCTTCTTAAAAACCTCAAGTCACTCCCTGTTTGCTGAGTGGCGTATAAATTCATCCTGGTGGGTGTTTAGGACAGTCTGAGGCATGGGGCTGACCTACCTTTGCAGCCTAAGCTCTGTGTGCTCCCCCAGGTATACCGTGCGCACCAGCTAAACTCATTTCCTCTGTGTCCTGGGCCAACCTTCCCTCCTCACTCCATGACTTTGTTCATGTTGCTCTGCCTGCCTAAAATGCTTTTTTCTCAACTTCTAGTTGTTACCAAATATCATCCGAGTATTTACCAAGTATCATCTCTCTCATATATCCTTTATTAATTCAACCAGCTCTAAGCTCCCCTCCCTCCTCTGAAAGCCCCCAGTACTTTGTTCCTCCTCCATTGACAGTGTGTATATTTGGGTATTTTTATGTTTCCTTTCTTTCTAGGGTTATGAGTAACATTTGTATAATCAGCAGGGACTAATTCCCCAGATTTTGTCTGATACCCTAGTATGGAAAGCCGGTTCTGTTTCTTGCCCATTTGAGAGTGTTCTGATTTCTTTTCACTTTTACTGCGGTTTCAGTTGTAACGGAAGATCAATTATATTCAAACATCCCAGAGAGGTAGGTAGAACAGACTGCCTCCTCCTTCATGCAGTTACAGGATTTGGATGAGTCTCTTCCAGAGAAAAATCTCCTTATATTTTTTACTGGCATTTTGAAATTTTTTTGACCAGAGAACCAGGCCTCTGGTTTTCCCAGTGAAAGTCACAGCTTATATGCAAATTCAACTGGAAGGGAGAGAAGAAGTGATTTAAATTCATACTAAGCAGTAAATGGCTCATATAAATTATTTGTTAAGAATGCATTGTGATGGAGACTGTGGCTCTGGATGTCTAAAAATGAAAGGAAAACAGGAGTATCAGAGAGGGTGCAGGATCTGGGAGTCACTGATGAATAAACTAGATTTCTCAAAATGTAGCCTTGAATGAGGTTGCAATGAGAAATTCCTTAAATCAGTAGGATTTCAAATCTGATCTGTCCATTTCCCAAATCCAGGTGTGCCCTGACTTCTCTAGGCAGAGATGGACTGAATGCGACTCAAAACAGAACTATGAGCTACTTTGTAGAAGAGACCCTTGATAATCTACCTCCTGCTTTATTCACTTACTGGAAGGCTTTGGTCTACATTATAATGAAAACACCTCCATTGTTTCTATCTTTAATGAAAACTAAAAAGCAGAGTTTGCCTGGAAAGAGGTGAAAGAAGAGAGAAACTTCAAGGCCATCAGGTACCCAAGAAGAGAGAGGAAATGAAACCTCATTTTACCTCTGACTGGCTGAATCCCTCCCCTATCCACCCCCATGGAAATCTCATATGCCCACTTATGACAGCTCTACCGTTTGTCTGTCTTGTATCCCTCATTGGCTATGCTTCCATCCTTCTGTCAAGTTCCCACTCCGGATTCAATTTCAAATTGAACTCCCTCCCACTTTCTCTTATTCTAACCCAGAGGAGATGGAGAACAGCTGGTCACCATCTTCCTTATGATAACCCTTCATATGGTGTAATTTTATTTCCTTAAATTAATGACAGTGTGTTGGGTGCCTTCCATCTCAGACACATTTTAATAGATGCTTTTAACATACGGAGAGCTGAGGGAGAGAAAACAATGCCTCTGTCGTGTTTGGGCACATCCTAGATTTGAACATTGTTAAATCCCAACAAAGCTGGTGTCTTCTGATTGGAAGCAGAATTTAGAGGAATTTACACATCTCAGAGCCTCTGTGAACAGTTAGGATGGCGTGGCCCAGTGCAATGTGACTTTGGGTGAGGTGTGATGGGTTGTACAACATCAAACTCTGCTTATTTGTCTGGAATCAATTATTTACTAACATAATAATATTGCTGTCGTGGTATATGAGCCCTACACTGAGAAAAAATCATTTCTCAGTTTTCACTTGCCAGAATTCTTTGCTCACGAGGCAGGAAGGAAACTGCATCAGAAAGGTTCTGGTTACTCATGAAGACCTACTTGTAATCTGTGACGGTACTGGGGAAAGAAATAGTATGCTTAGGAAATTACAGATTTCTGAACTATTCTCAGAGTTATTTCCTAAGGTTGAAATTCTGGAATTCTACTCCCCCTCCATCTTACCACATTCTGTTACCAAAGTCTTTTAACCCATCCTTCCAGAATTATCCATCCCTTCCCATTCCTATAGCTACCACCCTAGACAAGGTTTTCATTATTTTGCTTATAGACTTTTGTAGTAGCTTCCTAAGTGGTCTACCCTCCTCTGAGATTTTCTAAAGCTTTTCTTTTACTTTATTTCCTCTTTCTCTCTCTCTCTCTGTCTGTTTCTGTCCCTCTCTCTCTCTCTCCCTCTCTCATCCTTCTCTCCCTCCCTCTGTTTCTATTTCTCCTTAGTCTTTTGCCTAAAGTAGATTCTTTTTTTTTTTTTTTTTTTTTTTTTTTTTGAGACGGAGTCTCGCTCTGCCACCGAGGCTGGAGTGCAGTGGCCGGATCTCAGCTCACTGCAAGCTCCGCCTCCCGGGTTCACGCCATTCTCCTGCCTCAGCCTCCCGAGTAGCTGGGACTACAGGCGCCCGCCACTGCGCCCGGCTAGATTTTGTATTTTTTAGTAGAGACGGGGTTTCACCGTGTTAGCCAGGATGGTCTCGATCTCCTGACCTTGTGATCCGCCCGTCTCGGCCTCCCAAAGTGCTGGGATTACAGGCTTGAGCCACCGCACCGGCCTAAAGTAGATTCTTGTCATGTCATTTTCTGGTCAAAGTCTGGGCTATGGAGTTCGTATTCTAGCTGCGCCAGTTACTAGCTAAGTGATCTTGAGCAAGTTACTGAATCTCTGCCTTGATTTCCTCATCTATACAATGAAGTGGTTGAGGGTTGACCCTCTACGGTCCCTCAAAGCTCTAGTTTTCTGAGAATAGCTTTTCTTGCATAATGTCTGCCTCCTGAAGCCTTTCAATTCTTCATGCCCAAACTCAAATGTCATCTCTTTCCTGGAGACTTTGCTGATGCACCTGTTAATGAAACTTCTCCCTTGTCTGAATTGCTACATCACTTTTTAGTGTGTATCTCTTGCATGTTTTTGTTTTCTGCTTATATTGTATTATATTTTCTTAGGGGAGAGACTCTATACCTTGCCCATTACACATTTCATTCCTCTTCTCTGTGATGTCTGGTCCTATGCCCGACTTGTAGCTGGCACTCAAAATATGATTTTTGCGGATAGCAGACAGTAAGCTTGGGGCTTTGGTGGAAACATCAGCAAGGTGAAACAGAGTTCATCAAGCATGGATTCACTGGCTTAGTCCATGGCAGGAGGTTAAGTACAGGGCTGAAGGAGACTGAGACAGTGAGCTCAGCCAGGGAAGCTTCAAAGAGGGGCTTCATCTGCACCACATAGTGCCTGGCACACAAAATGTGCTCAAAAATGCTAGATGAATGCAAGAGGAAGGCAGAGATACACAACGCCTGATATTAATAATTCATTTATCATTGTGCATTTCCAACACTTCCCAGTTATGCTGTCATATTTGATCTCAAACCTTAAAACTGGAACATGTAATAGGGCATATATGACTACCTCTACTATATAGATTTGGAAGTTGCATAGCTCAAAAACTTGATGGTACTATGACCATGTGCTGGATACTGAGGAGAAAAAAAGGAATGGAGATGGTCCTCACTGTCTATGAGATCATAGTCTTGAAAGGGAGGCAGACAGAAAGGCACACAAGGAAAAGCAACCATGACCAGGTAGTATTATCCTGTATTGCAAAGGCTGCTGTAATGGGAGTGTACAGGAGGAGACGGCCTGTGTGGATGAGGGAAGGAGTCCAAGCATGAGAATGCTGTAGGTGAATATTAAAGGATGAGTAGAAGCAAGAGTAAGAACTCAGGAATCCACAACTCCAAGCATATACTGTTTCTTTTTGGGCAGATAAATGCCTAAACTCAAAATACTTTTCTAATTTGTTGCTCAAAGAAGTTATTCTCCCAGCTGCAAAAACGAGTAGGTCTACTTTTGGTGTTATGGGCAAAGGCCAGTGCCACATACTGAAGTATATATGCGCACAGGTAACATTTTCATGGAAAATTCATGCCAATACTGGGGACAGAAAGGGCCCTCTAAGGCTGGCCCCCCTTTGTAGCCACAGCCTGCCTTTGGAGCTGCCTGTGTGGGTGACAGCCGTTAAAGGTTGGTCTCCAGCTGGTGCATTTCTGTTTGCTGGGTCTGGGTTGCTGCAGTCTGGGCTAATGAGACAAAGGGATGAATGGTCTGAGGTCTGGAAAGGTGGGAAAAGGGAGGCGGGCAGAGGAGGGGCTGGGTGGCGGGGTGACTGACTAATTGCTTTGTTCTGTGGCAGGAGGCCTTTCAGCAACAACAGCAGCTACTTGAAGGCCCATTGCTTAAGTGCTTTTCATCATCATTACCTCCTGTCATTAGTCCCATCAGCTGCTTCCATCAGCTCATTGCTAGTCAGGGGCCATGGCCTGTCACAAACTCGCTCCCGCTCCCGTCCGCAGCTATCTCTCTCTGCCTTCATCTGGAGCCAGGTCCTGTTCCTCTAAACTGTCTTTTTTTCCTGGCCGTTGGTGCCCAACCTGTTCCTATGTCTGATGGGTCCATCTGTTAGGGGCCTGTTGATGGCGGTCCCTGCCATTTGCTCTGCGCCTTTTAGATTGAGAGAGGAGGCATGTCTGCCGCTGCCCCGCAGGGATGCGTAGCCCTCCAAGTCAGAGTTTTGACTTGCACCCTACCCTGTGGCCTAGCTCTGCATCTCTCCCTACATAGGTTCCTCCTAGGCCTTAGTGTCATGACTGTTATTGCCCCTGAAGACCTTCCAGTGGGACAAGAAATGGAGGTGAAAGACAGTGATCTAGATGATCCTGACCTTGTGTAGGCCTAGGCTATATTGCTTGTGTCTTAGTTTTGAACAAAAAAGTTTTAAAAGAAAAAAAAAATAGAATCGTAAAAAGCATATAGAATAAGAATATAGAGAAAAAACCATTTTTATACAGCTGTACAATATGTGTGTTTTAAGCTAAGTGTTATTACAAGAGTCAAAAATTTGAAAAGTAAATTTATAAAGTAAAAACATTACAGTAAGCTAAGGTTAATTTATTATTAAAGGCAGAAATTTAAAAAATCGATTTAGTATGGCCTAAGTGTACAGTGTTTATATAAAGCCTACAGTTGTGTACAATAGTGTCTTAGGCCTTCACATTCACTCACCATTCACTCATTGACTCACCCGGAGCAACGTCCGGTCCTGCAAGCTCTATTCGTGGCAAGTGCCCTACACAGGTGGACCACTGTTTATCTTTTATGGATATTTTTACTATAGCTTTTCTATGTGTAGATACACAAATACTTACCCTTGCCTACAATTGCCTACAGTATTTAGTACAATAATTTGCTAGATGTATAGGTTTGTAGCCTAGGAGCAATCAGTTTTACCAGATAGCCTAGATGTGTGGTAGGCTATACCATCAGGTTTGTGAAAGTAAACTCTCTGTTTTTACAATAACGTAATCACCTAATGATGCATTTCTCAGAGGATCTCCCCATAGTTAAGCGAGGCATGACTGTATATGTATATTTAATCCTCTAACAATGCTGGAGATAACGTTATCTCCATTTTACAGATGAAAAAACTAAGCCTCAGGGAGGCTAAGTAACTTAATTCAGACCACATTAACATGCCCTGGGTTTTTATGAATTCAGTGTTGTAATCAGCCGTCGCCTTGTGTGGCCAATTAGTTTATTCCTTAATTAACCCCGTGGAAGAGTGATGGGAAGGCAGGATTTGGAATCAAACAGAGTAAGTTAAATTCCGCTTTTGGAAGTTAATAAGTGATTACCATTTAGCAAATTACTTAACTTCTTTGGCTCTCAGTTTTCTTATCTGTAAAATGGAGATTTATATCTAGCTTATTACCCTTGTTGAAAGGACTGAATGAGATAATGTATGAAAAATGCCTAGTACAGAGTCTTCAAAGAATGGTAACTTTATGTAGGCCACAATTGCTAATAAGAGTCACAACTGGGAAATATCACTAGGCTTATAGGAAGTTGTTTTATTTGAATATCAAACTGATAAATTCATGTTTCTTTACTTTTCGTACTTATGACCAGTAAGAAAAAATGTGTATATTACAGTAACAAATGGCCTCCAAATCTTACTGGCTTGCTGCAACAAAGGTTTATTTCCCCCCTATGCTACGTGTCTTAGTCTGTTCCAGCTGCTATAACAAAATATGTAAACTGTGTAGCTCATACCCAACAGAAATGTATTCCTTCTAGTTCTGAAGGCTGGGAAGTTTACAATTAAGGCACTAGCAACGTAGGTATCAGATGAGGGCCTGCTTCCCTGTTCTTAAGGACACCTCTCCATGTGTTCTCACATGGAGGAAGAGGCAAGCTGGCTGTCTCTGGCCTCTTTTATAAGGGCACTAATCCCATCTGTGGGGGTTCTACTCTCATGACATAATCATCTCCCAAAGGCCCCACCTCTTAATACTATCATCTTGGAGATTAGAATTTCAACGTATTAATTTTGGGGGGACACATTCTGCCCAGAGCACTCTGTGTCCAAATGTTGAGTGGGTTGGGCCCTGTCCCATGGTCATCTCTACTTTAGGACTCAGGCTGAAAGAGCACTTCCTGGCTGGGCTTCTCTTGGGCTACTCTAGTGGTGACAGAGGGAAAAGGACGTGGTGGACAAGAAACTAGCTCTGAAGCCTCTGCTTGGAAGTGACACCTATCACTTCTGCCCACGCTGCACTGGTCATGCAATCCCATGGTCACTCCTGAGTTCAACACCTGCAGCTCAGTATAAATAACCCTTTCATGTGGAGACACACTGCAGGGAGTCAGAAACCAGGATACTTAGCAAACGCTAAGACAATCTGCCCCACATTGTAAATGGGGCTGCAAATGATTTTGATAGTCTTGAAATTTACCAAGTCTGGTCTTATGTATCGCTTAGATTTGCCTAGGGATGTTTAGGTTTGTTTTTGTCAGTTTTGATGAACTGATGTGTTGCCTAAAATAGCAAAATACACGTAGGCCTAGTAAAACATTTTTTATTACTGGAACTCCCATAGGAAAAATAACTTTGTGATGGCATGTTTAGAGATCTCTAGCACCAAGGCTTTTTTTTTCACTGTTAGAATAATTGTTTTTGTAATGTTATTTTTGATAATGTGATATTTCTTAGAAATACAACCATTATTATATAGTATAAAAGAATGCATTTATGTATTTTTCAGAAATCTGAGCTGTCATAGCTTTTGGTTGCCCCAAGTTCCAGAGAAAGGAAGACTGCTCCCATAAACTTAATTTTCCCTGTTTGCACATTTCTTTGCCTCCATCTCTATTGTAGCATTTATCCTGTTTCTGCTTTATTTTTGAGTTGTTTATTTACTTATTAATCACAATCTGCTACTAGAATATCAGTTTCTAGAGGGCACCAACTATTTCTTTCTGGTCTCTGTGTCCCTTCTGCTACCCAGTCCAACTTTAAATAAGGTTTCTTGACTTGAACTGGGTGGAGATAAGAATTATCCTTACATATAATATAAACGAATAGGCTATCTCCTTCTGCTTCTTGGGTTTAAAAGCTGTAAGAATGTTTATCCTTCTATAGAAAATAAAGTGGAGTTCTTGCTAAACCATTTTCCTAAACCATTCCTAGGGATCATAAAGTAGAATCCTGCTAACTATTCCTAAGGATCAAGGATTTAATTTGTTCCTTCTAAGTACAAGGCTGATTATGCCAATTGGAAGCTAATTTTTTTTTTCTTCCATTCTCACCCCACTAAACATTTGCTTGTGCAGATCACATTTAGAGATGTTCTACCTATTGGGTTTTGTAAGATGGGTGAGAGCTGGCAGGGAGGAGAGTGAGAAGGAGGGAGGTTTGGGGAGAAATCACAGGCAATTGAAAACAAGGAGAGGCTCGTATACCCTTCTATTTGAAAAAAGGGGGGCTATATGCAGTCCTGATAGAGTCTTTTATATTAAATTGAGGGGAAAAAATTCCTTCTCTGATTTTTCTGGCTGACACCTAGGGTCAGCACAACAGAGCATGATGTTACCTGACAGCCGATTCAATATTCAGCTTTTTCCTAAAGACAAGGGAAAACGACAAAGACTGGGACAGTTCCATACAAAATGATTCTATTACCTACCTCTAAATGGCAAGACTTGAATAAGGGGAATTCTACTTACTTAGATGATAATGAGTTTTTTACAGCTTGCTTAAGAGTCACATTGACTGCCTTGTTTACCAAAGCAATGGTTGAAATACAGCACAGAATTCTAAGGAAGAAATGAGTACACACAGGTCTTTTGGGTGCCTAACTAGGGAGCTCACTTACCTTTGCTCCTTGGGATGCCTGGATGTCCACAGGATTCCAGATTCTCTACAGGTGTCCAGATTGTATGCCCTGTTCACTGGATAGCCTGGTTCTCTTCGTGCAAACCTTCATTTTGCTTCCCACTGTTCATGAACACATGTACATTCCACTTTATATTTTTGGGTTCCTGAGTTACATAAAGTAGACCAGCATTGCTGATGAGCTTTCCCATTATCTAAAATTGTTTTGGCAGCAGGAGGCAGGAAGGAGATAAGAGAGGGGCACAGAAGGGGAGATTTTGGCTGGCATCTTCTGCCTTTCCCCACATGGTATTTTTGAGTTTGACAAAAACCCTTCTACATTCATTTTATTGTGATGGTATGACAGGAAATAACCCTGCCTTGTGATCTGTAGACCTGAATTCTAGCCTTAGTTTTGACTCTTTTAACTCATTTATTAAATATATTTTGAGTGCTTTCTACCCTGTGCAAAGCCCTAGGGGGTACAAAGATGAAAAAGTCATCGTCCTTGCCTTTGAGAGATTCAACATTTAGTGGAGAAGCATGTAAACACAAAAAATGTGATAAAAATACAACACGATAATGCGTATAAAAAGGTATAGTGTATGGCTTTAGATATTCATCCAATAAACATGAGCTGTTAATATTACTGCTATTATTATTGTGCTAACAGAGGCATGTTCAATATGCTGTGCAGGATCACTAATGAAAGTTTGTGCCTGGGGTGTTAGGTGGGGATCCAGAGGAAGGCTTCCTAAGAGAAATCGCTTTTGACCGGAGTCTTAAAGGAAGAATGAAAGAGCCATAAGGGAGCAGCTTGGGGTGGGAGGCTGGATGGTGGAGGGAGAAGTTAGGGAAAGAATATCCATATGTAGGGGACTATCTGGTCAATGCAGGAATGTATGGGAGTATGTGTGTGTGTATGTGCAGTTTGGCTTGGGTAGGGTGCAACAGTGAGACTGAGTGATGAGAAGTACATGAAGGGCCTCAGATGCTGCTTGGGAAATTTAGATTTTATCCTCTAAAATGTAAAACCAAACAGAAAGCATTTCATATATTTCAATGAGATTTTTGCTTCAGGAAGCTAACTGTGTCCGTGGATAATCACATGTCAATGCACAACTGATGCACATCCATTGACCTCAGTTTTTTCATATGTAATGGGTGTGATAAGCCATGATCTGCTTACCAAGTAAACATTCTACATTCATCAAAGTAAGAAATAGGAAGGTGAAGGTCTTGTTTGTCATGATGTTATCTTAAACATATCCTACCATGCACTTAACTACTTCAGGGCCTTTGCTTAACCACCTACCTTCTCCTTATTCCCTCAGTATCACTGCTTTCTACTTTCTTTGAATTTCTTCAAGTTGTCAGCATCTTCTTCTGTGCCCCACTCAAGTTATTCTGCTCTAAGAAGCCTTCTGCATTCATTCTCTACTGCTTTGTAACAAATGACCACAAACTTCATGGCTTAAAACAACACCCATTCATTTTCTCACAATCTCTGAAGGTCAGGAGTCTGGGCACAGGTTAGGTGGGCTCTTTGTTCAGGATCTCACAAGACTGAAATCAAGGTGAAATCCAGTCTGCATTCCTTTCTAGAGGTCAGCGTCCTTAAGCTTGTGGATTTGTTGGCGTTATTCAATTCTTTGCAGTTGTAGAATGGAGGTCCTTCCTTTTGCAGTGGCCATCGGCCAGGAGGCTCTCTCTGCTGCTAGAGGCTGCACACCATTTTTTGCCTCATAGCCCTTTCCACAACACAGCAGTTTGTGTCTTCAAGGCCAACAGGAGAGCATAAGCTGCAGCTTAGAATCTCTTTTGCTTCTTCTAGACCAAGCCTGTCCAACCCGTGGTCTGTGAGCCCTAAGTAGCCCAGGACAGCTTTGAATGTGGCCCAACATAAATTCGTAAACTTTCTTAAAACATTATGTGATTTTTTTTAAAGCTCATCAGCTACGTTTCATATTAGTGTATTTTATATGTGGCCCAAGACAATTCTTATTCTTCCAATGTGGCCTGGGGAAGCCAAAAGATTAGACACACCTGCTCTAGACTCTCTTTGCAAAGGGCCCACCTGGTTAGGTCAGGCCCACCCACACTCAAAGGGAGGGGCTGATACAGGACATGCGTGTCACAGGGTGGAAATTTTGGGAGTCACCTCAGAATTCTGCCTACACAACTTCCCTTACTACCCTATAAAAAAGTTGTTCTTCACCTTCTTGAAATTCTTAAAGTTCCTGTGTGGTCTGCTCCCATCCACTCTGTGTAAACACTCAGTTGTATACTGCTTCCTATTACATTTGAGCTATTGCAGAACTAGTCTCTGACTTTCAGAATCAAGAAGATGCCTCTTTTGTGTGTGTGTGTGCGTGTGTGTGTGTTTATTTGTGCCCCCATTTAGTGCTGGGAGACTGGAAACTTAAGAGGTGCTGCTGTTTTTTCTTCACTTTTTGATCTTGTCCTGAACTTTGTTGTGCATATGTTCTTTATTGCCATGCTAATAACACTCAGAGCAGTGACCTTGCAATGAAAGAATGCTTGGGGCCCCAGGAGAACTTGCTGAAATTCCATGCCACACGATATCTCTGTGGAGGCAGTGAGTGTAGTCCTGCAGATTGGAGATACTGAATTTTGGAGCCTCGAGGTAACTGGAGAAACAGCTCTGTTTGTGAACAGGAATAAATTCTCTGTTTAAAAAAGAAATCTTAACTTTCAGTTAATGTCTAACAAAAGCTTAACTAAAGCGTGAGCTTGCTCTGATAGGTGATCTGCCTTTGAATTCAGTTTCTGTTTCTCCTTTGGAGACCTGATTTTAAAAGGGGAGTGACTTGGTAAGCTCCAAATCAACCCTCAAACATTTTATCTGTTAGGATTAACCTTCCAAGAAAGGTGTAGTGTATTTGGAAAACAAATGCATAGCAAATGCTGTTTGAGGCAATCCATGTCCACTCAGCTAACTGAGCTTGACAGGTTCTAAGAGATGATAAAGCATATGAACTACTTTCCACGCAGAGAGCAGAGCTTAGAGCTTCTCTCTATTAGCACTCCCTCTGGCTACTGCAGAGCAAAATCATTCAATAACTTTTGATGTTGAGTTTGAACAACAACAACAACAGAAAAGAGTTCTGTCCCCATTTGTTTTTTTCATGTTTGCTGTAATGGCAGATTGTTAAGACAGGGCTATTAAATATATAAGTGCATGGCCTTGTCCTGGTCAGGTCCAAACCCAACCCACCCACATTGTATATACAGACTGATGTTTAAAGTTGGGAGATGGCTGTGTATATCCAGAGCAGACAGATGTATTGTGGACATAAAGAAAATGTATACAATAGACTGAATTTCAATGTATACAAGAGAAATACACACTAGACATGGTTATTGCTTAGAGAAGCAGGGCTGACAGTCAGAGGACGAAGGACTCCAACCTTTTAAAGCCTTATTACTGAGATATTTTGAGAGGCAGAAAATATTTGGTGACTAAAAATCCATCAATTCCTCCTAAACTTAATGGTTTTATTATCTCCCTGTAGTCACTTACAAGAATTCAGAAACTCTAGGACAGCTTGTGACCCATTCCGGCTGGTCATAGTTGTAATGCTTACTTAGTTCAGAGCCTCAGACAAAGACATGGGATTGTGCATGCAGAGCAAATGTGATGATGGCCTGATTGTCTAGGGAGAGAGGAGGATGTACCATTGCTCTCTTATCATGAAGATTTTATTAGAATTCATAGGAAATCAGAACTGAAAGCAATCCTAGAAATTGTCTTACCAAATCTCTCATTTGCAAATGAGAGAACAACTGAGATTTGGATAAGGTAAAAATAGCTTGTGTAAGGTCAAACCATCAGGTGGTGGCTAAGAATGGCCTGCAGCTTGCTCAGCTCCTCTGATTCCTTGTGCATATTCAATGTTCTTCCATAATCACAGCCACAGAAAATATTTTAGAACCTTTACTCTCAGACTTCAGAACACTCACTGTTTATTGAGTGGCCACTGGGTGTGAGGCTATGTACTTGGCATGTAGAAAGTAACTAAAAACAAAGGACTTCTCCTCCACAGGAAGAAGCGATTATCATAGATTTTTAAGGAAGTTTCTCCTACTCCTTGGTGTTACCAGAAACTCTGCCATAAGTGCTCCATTCTTTAGCTTAAGACTTAGTATATTTTAAGATGCAATTATCTTCAAAAGAGGCATCCCCTTCCACCTACCCATGGACTCTCAGGATGAATAATTTCACCATAGTCCCTTCTGATGAGGAAGAAAAGAAAGACCTAAGAGAGCTAGAGTGAGAAGAAAGGCCCCTTCACTGAATCACAGTCTTTCCAGGCTCAGCCTGATAATGAAAATAGTAGAAAACCCATAATGTATTATACAGATTTCCCCAAGGTGCAAGAGTGGGAAGAAAGGAGAGTGGCTGTAGTCAATTGCAAAAATAGTCACAGTTCTCCACCTGTGAATTTGGGCTGTTTTTGTGACTTGCTTTGGGTAACTGAATGTGGCAGGAGTGCTGTCATGCTGGTTTTGAGCTCAAGCCTGGAGAGGCTCTGCATTCTTCTTCTTTCTCTTGGGATGCCTATCACCATTGCCCTGTAAATAAGCCCAGGCTTGCCATCTGGAGGATGAAAGACCATGTGGAACAGAGATGAGCCATGCCAGTGGAAACTTCTTCGACTACCCACTCACTTGTCAACTGTTACAGGCTGAATTGTGGCACCCTCGACCTCTAATTCATACATTGAAGCCCTAATCCCTAGAACTTTAGGATGTAATAGTATTTGGAGATGAGGCCTTTAAAGAGGTAATTAAGTTAAAATAGGGTGTTTAAATTGGACTCCAATTCAATATGAATAGTATCCTTATAGGAAAAGGAAATTTGGACACAAACATAGGCAGTCACCAAGAAAAGAACATTGTGAAGACAGGGGGAAAATGGCAATCTACAAGCCAAGGAGAGAGACCTTAGAAGAAATCAACCCTGCTGATACATTGATCTTGGAATTCCTTCCAGTCTCCAGGAAATAAATTTCAGTTTTTTTAAAGCACCCAGTCTGAGGTACTTTGTTATGACAGCCCATGCTACCAAATATACAACCTAGCAAATAACTATAGATGCACATGCAAGTTTTGCCAAGATCAGCTAAGCCTGGCTCAGATTAGCAGAACCACTCAACTAATCCCAGCCCAAATTACCAAACCATTGATTGTGACATAAATAACTCATTGCTCTTTTAAGTCTTTAAGTTTTGGGATAGTTTTTTACATGGTAATAGATAGTGATTAAAGACTCATCAGACATCCTACTGCAAATGCATGAATGTTGATTTCACATGCAGAATTCATAGCATTTCCCCACTGGTCCTTGTGGGGGTGGGAGGGTATAGAACAGAGTTTATTCTGTATTGATGAGTTCCACCAGTCTTCCATTCCCAACTCTAACACCATCAGCAAGAAGAACTGAGTTACTAATGCTGCTCTACTTGTTCTCTATCCTTTCTAAATTGTGTCCACTTTCAACTGGTATAACAAACTTCCCAAGTGGGAGTCAGACAACTTATTTCAGTTAGTGCCAGAGCAACCATTAGAGGCCAGGTAATCATCCATGAGGACCATAGGAAGAGGAGTTCAACATGGTGGTGCAGGAAAGGAAGACCACACATATTGGTGCTAAATGCTTCTAGGTTGAATTTCTAGGTCTGTCAACTTATATGTCTTGGGGGAGGCTCTTCAAGGTGATGTTTCTTATGTATACAATGATGTGAATAGTAATATGTTCTTCTAGAATTGGTGTTCCACATGTCAAGTTCACATAATCCAAATAGCCCAGCATTCTGAACATACTAGGCAGTCTATAAATGTTGGTTGCCTAACAGTATTGGGAGGCTACGATTCACTTATTTGCTAATGTTTGATTAGTGCTAACAAGTGCCAGGCACTATTTCAGTCTCTAATAAGACAGTGGGTGAGCCAGATAGATAATGTCCCTGCTCTCATGGAGATGACATTCTACTGGGGATATTAAGGGGTTAGAAACTATCTATCTATCTATCTATCTGTCTATCTATCTATCTATCGATCTATCATCTATCATCTGTCTAATTACCTATCCTATCTCTATCTATCCATCTATCTCTACCAGTCTATCATCTATTTATCAATTGTGGGATACTTACAAGGTAGTGAGGCTCTGCTCCCATCCAGTTATCTGTAATCAGAATAGTGTTTCTTCTATGTATTTTAGATAATGGACTTCTGAGTGAGGGTTGATTTGAAGCAAGGGTTATCTAGTTGGAAAAAAAAAGAATGGTAAACTACTCCATTGGTACATCTGCCATCAGGGAATTCCATATTTTTCCTCATGTAAATGATTTTACAAGTTAACTCAAGCTTACTACTTTAATTTGACAATGTTATAAAAATATATGGCATATAAAAAGGAAATTTTAAAAATATGGCACACTTCTCTTTCTTAAATAGAGTATGTTAAGCACAGAGTCTGTTGAACAGAATGCACACTTTTCTGGATGTTTCCAAATTCTCAACCTCTCTGAAGCATTTGACAACACTGACATCCTGCTCTTTGAAATTTTTCTAGGCGTTCACAACACTGAATTTTTTTTTTATACTTTTGGGACTACTTTCTTCTCAGTTTCCTTAACCAACTCCTGTTTCTCTTCCTACCCCTTAAATGTCATTGAAATTCTTCTTTTGTTGTCTTCATTCTCTATGTAGAGTCAGCAATCTTCTTGCAGATGGAAGATGACCCCTGATTTCATATATCTAAACCCATTTTTTTTTATGGGGAATAAAACATTTTAGCTTCTTATGGGGTAGGCATGGTTACTCCGAGGTCCCAGGGGCACAACAACACAAATCCAAATCTTGACTCCTATGTCTCTTAAAAGCACCTCCTACTCTTACCTTCCTTAGCCGTGGTAAGGTGCTATCTGTCTGCCAAGCATCCTATATGGAACCTCAGGGTCTTTAGCATCTATTGCTGCCTTTTCATGCCTAGCCTACAGTGGTTCTTAAGGTCCGTGGATTGAGTTCTACAAATTCTGACTTCTTTTTATGATCCTTGCTCAGGAGCTCATTTTCTCTCACTTGGACTGTTGAAATTGTTTTCGAACTGATCTCCTTACTTTTATTATCTGGCCTTCACAAGTATTTATGTATTGCTTTAAAAGTACTTAAACTAAAGAAGAGCTTTGATTGTATCACTTGGCTACTGGAAAATCTTTATGGCTTCCCACTGTATATAAAATACATTCCAGATTTCTGAGCATGTCACCCTCCTTGACCTGACTCCAACTTGCCTCTCCACATTATTCTCTATACAACTCTGACTTTGAATGTTCCTTGTACTTAAAATGTTTGTTTTTTGCTTATATTTATGTTTATTCTCACTTTTTTCCATTTGTCTAATTCTATCTACCTATTAAGGTACAATTTTAGGTATTTTCTTAGGGAGAAATGAATAAACAGTGGTTTGCCTATAAGCCACAGACGAAGAAGAAGTATTCACACTACACATATTTGACAAATGACTTGTTTTTATCCAGAAGAATTATTACAATTAAGTAACAAGAGAATCCCATTACTGAGTATATACCCAAAGAAATAGAAATCATTCTATTATAAAGATACATGCATGTGTATGTTCATTGCAACACTATTCACAATAGAAAAGACATGAAATCAACCTAAATGCCCATCAATGATAGACTGAATAAAGAAAAGGTGGTACATATACACCATGGAATACTACACAGCCATAAAAATGAATGAGATCATGTCCTTTGCAGGGACATGGATGGAGCTGGAAACCATTATCTTCAGCAAACAAACGCAGAAATGGAAAATCCAATACTGCATGTTCTCACTTATAACTGGGAGCTGAGTCATGAGAACACGTGGACACATGGTGGGGAACAACACACACTGGGGCCTGTTGGAGGGTCAGGGGTAGGAGGAGGGAGAGCATCAGAAAGAATAGCTAATGGATGCTGGGTTTAATACCTAGGTGAAGGGATGATCTGTGCAGCTATTCACAATGGCACACATTTAACTATGTAACAAACCTGCACATCCTGCACATGTACCTTTGCACTTAAAATAAAAATTGGAAATTAAAAAATGATCAAAAATTTTATTCACAAAAATATGTGTAAATGGCCAATAGGCACATCAAAATATGCTCAGCAGCATGAAAACTGCAACACAATATATATCATACACTAAGCCAATTAGCTAAAATTAAATCTGAGAATCCCAGGTGTTGATGAGGTTGTGGAGCAACTTGAACTCATGTTTCTGATGGGAATGTCAAATGATCCAATAACTTTAGAAAACAGTTTGGCAGTTTTTCATTAAATGAAACATATACTTAACACAGGACTCAATAATTTCACTCTGAGGTATTTACTCAAAAGAAGTAAAAATATGTCCTTTCTAAGATTCATACCTGAATATTCTCAATGACTTATTTATAGTAGCGCCAAATTGGAAACAATCGAAACATTCATCAAGTGGTAATAGGGTTTACCTGTGTCTCCGCCCAACTCTCATCTTGAATTGTAGTTCCCATAATCCCCACCTGTCATCGGGAGGACCAGGTGGAAATAATTGAATCATGGGTGAGGTTTCCTCCATCCCGTTCTCATGATACTGAGTTAGTTCTCACGAGATTTTGTGGATTTATTAGGGGCTTCCCCTTTTGCTGAAGACTCATTCATTCTTTTCCTTTCTGCCATCATATGAAGAAGGATGTGCTTGCTTCCCCTTCTGCCATGATTGTAAGTTTCCTGAAGCCTCCCCAGCCCTGTGGAACTGTAAGTCAATTAAACCTCTTTCCTTTATAAATTACCCAATCTCGGGCAAGTCTTTATAGCGGGTGGAGAACAGACTAATACAAGGGTGACTGGATAAAACAATTATAATATATTTAAGCAATAGAATTCCACTCAAGAAGAAATGAACTACCGATATACACAATAGCATCCGTGAAATTTTTTCTTTTTTTTTTTTTGAGATGGAGTCTTGCTCTGTCATCCAGTCTGTAGTGTGGTGGCACAATCTTGGCTCACTGCAACCTCCACCTCCCAGGTTCAGGTGATTCTTGTGCTTCAGCCTCCCGAGTAGCTGGGATTACAGGCAGGCACCACCATGCCTGGCTGGTTTTTGTATTTTTAGTAGAGACGGGGTTTCACCATGTTGGCCAGGCTGGTCTTGAACTCCTGACCTCAGATGATCTGCCCACCTTGGCCTCCCAAAATGTTGGGATTACAGGCATGAGCCTGCACAGGCTGGGATTACACCACCCAGCCTCACTGATGAATCTTAAAATACACTAACAAAAAGAGAAACAAAAGACACATATGGTATGATTCTATATATATAAAATGCTAGAGCTGTCAAAACTAACATATCCTGAGAGAAAACTGAGCAGTGGTTACATGTGTCTGGGAGTGGCAGGGACTACCTTTCAGTGGAACATGAGGGAAGTTTTGGAACTGATGGGATTCTTTTTATCTTTTTTGGGGGTTGTAATTATGTGAGAGTATACATTTGTCAAAGCTAACTAAACTGCACACTTAAAATCAGTATGTTTTGTTATATGTAAATTATACCTCAATAAAACTGATTAATAAGTAAAAATATTATTTTTGATTTCTGGCACTTACCTATAAGAAGACTTTTCAGGCCCTCACTCAGACACTACTTACTTTATTTTAGATAAATTTTAAAATATATTACATAATTTCCTAGCCCAGATGAAATATGTGGGTAATGGCAAAAACTGTTAAGCCAGACTGCCTGGGTTGAGGGCTCTGTAATTTAATGATTTTGGGGAAATTTTTTAACTTCCCTATCCCCTAGTTTTCTCAGCTTGCTAAATGTGGGGATAACAATACTATCTGCTTCGTTGTGTTGTCACAAAGATTAATATATGTGAAATACTTCATACAATGTTTGGTGTACAGTAAGCGCTATATGCATCTTTTTCCTTTCATGGAGTACCCTTTTCAAAATGTTTGCCATATTCTGAGTTGAACTTGAGTTACTTGTTTTTATGTGCTGTTACCATTTGATTGTAAGCTACTTGAAAGCAAGGGACATGTTTTGTTCTTGATGTCTCCTAAAGAATCAACCATGGCACAGCATTTAGGATAGTTGGTTGAATTTTTATTCCACTATTAGAATGTGTCCAAATATTGAGATAATACTAGAGCTAGTAATCTGTGAGTGCCTATTGCACACAAACACTTACTTAATCTTCAAAACAACCTGACAAGATAGGCATTATTATTAATTCAATTTCAGAAATGAGAATTCTCATTTCTTCATCAGAGAGGTTATGTGACTTACCCAGGGCCATGTGGCTAGGAAGGGAGACTGGATTTTTTTTTTTTTTTTTTAAAGATAGGATCTTGCTCTTTTGGCCAGGCTGGAGTGCAGTAGTGTGATCATTGCTCACTGCAACTTTGACCTCCTGAGGAGGCTGGAATTTAATACTGTCTTAGGGCTTTGATGTTTTATAGAACCATTTGCTTCTATGTTGAGAAGCCTGATGTGGTTCTGTTTTGTGTCTTCTTGTGTCTGATTTTTTTTTTTTCTTTCTATTCTCTCTACCCTCCTTTTTATGCCAGATTTTTCACGTTGTCCATGTACGTGAGAGTAATAGAATCTACCACTGCCCCCTCTTTACCTCCAGTAACTTCCGTTGACAGCTGCTGATGGCCAAGAAATTATGTAACTCACTTTGCTTAAATTTTATCTAAAACAAGAGTAAATAGGCTCTGAAGGAGGACATATCGGGGGGTTCCTATAATTAAAAAATTGTAGTTTAGGGCAGGAGCTTTTCTGCAAGCTTTATAAAGAAATGATATATAATACAGAGTCAAGTGGACAAATCATAGGTGCAAAGCTCCATGAATTTTTACAGAGTAAATACCCATGCAATCATCACTTACATCAAGACATAGATAATTACCAGTAGCCCAGAATCCTCCCTGGTTTAGGGCAGACACATATTATGATTCAGAGTTCTTCTTTGCTTATGCCTGTGTTCTGCATGGTTGCACTTCTGAATAAGTTAACATTATTCACGAATTTTAATAGTCTGATCTTTGCAAATATACCATATATCCCTGAAGTACACAGACAATGCAACAATGCCTTAGACTTCTCCTACGTCTGGAAAGCGAGCTGCATAATGGTTAGAAAAAGGAGACAAGGATGGTGGGAGGATTATAGAGTTGACGAGCTCAGTACTCCCAGCATTGGCTCTTTTCTGCAGAACCAACTCACTCAGGCAATAATATTGCCCCACGTTCCAAACGGCACTGAGTCTGTTTGCAGAGTTCTGCATCTCTGAAAGATGACTTCAGACCACTGTTTCCAGCCCCCAAGGCATCCCAGAAAGCAGCTTGTCTTTCTCAGTGGGTATCACATCTCCTGCTCCTGCCCTGTGACAGTGTTTCTTTTATGCTTACTATGTCCTTTTGATCTGCTGAAAATGTCCTCCTCTATACTTCTGATTAAAAAGAAATTAAACCTGGGGAGTAGGGCAGGGGAGGTTGGGGCCAGAGCATGAATGTGTTGCCCGAGGCCCTGGCTGGGCTCTCTTCCAGCTTCTGAGAGACTACTCTGGCCAAAGGGGCCTTCGGAGAGGCACCCCCAAGAAAAGGCTGGCTGATGTGCACTGAGAAAGAGCACTCTCCCCTGCCCCCTCCCCAGCACTGCTGGGGCTGGAGATGTGGGCTGCATTTTGAAGCTTAGCTGCCAAACCTACTGTAATGAGGGAGGGGAGGAGCTGAGGGAGCTTCAGGGAGACTTTTATCACCCTTTCTGGCCTTCTGTAGATAATGGGCCTGATGCTTCTTTTTCCTCATTTTACTCATCTGATGATTAGGTGATGAGACCAGAAGCCCTGGGCAGACTCCAGTGTGTCTTAGTAAACCATCTCTGTGAAATGGTTAAGTTTACTTAGAAGGTAACTGAAGAGGCGTAAGTGGAAAAACCACCCTTATGAATTCAAACCCAAAGCCCTGAAGATGAGCTCTGGAGGGGGAATCACCATGTGGGAGAGGCCACAGGCCAAGTGCTACCCACGTGGCCAATGCCTGGGGTTCTTTGGCTCTGGGATCTCCCGGGATAACAACCCACTTGGCTGACTTGCTCTGCCTTTCTTGCTTGGCCCAATCTAAGCCTAAATGCCTTCCTTGGAGGCCCTGTCTTGACCCAAGCAAAATGGATCTTTTTGAAAGACTTTACTGAACTGAATAGTAAGAGAAAGCAAGAGTGAAAGAAGTCCAAGAAATATGAGACCTATATTAAATATCCTGGCTCACTTCTCGTATGGGTTCCTGATGCTACCACATCCTGCCTGCCCCAAAGGCTGAAGGTTATATCTTCTTTTACCAAAGGTCTTGCAAACTCAGATGGCCCTTTGACTGGGACTCTTACTTCTTACGTTTCAGTCTATATCCATGTGGGCATGGGGGTTCACTAATGAATGAGGAAAAAATGTTGCCCTGTATTAGCTTCTAATATGTTACAGATACTCTGCAAAGTGGTTTACATGCATTATTTTATTTCCTCTTTCCAACAATCCTGTGCAATGAGTACTATTAATCCTGTTTTGCAGATTAAAAAAAAAAAGCTCAAACAGATTAATTTTGTGGCTCAAGACCACAAAAACTAGTAAATGATGGAGTCAGGATTTGAATCCAGGTTTTATAGTGCATGACCCAAGACTGCCCTCTTAAATGCTGTAACAATTCATGGTCAAACCTGAGAAAAGACTCTTCTGTTGTCCTTCAGCCTCTGGACTGAGTAACAGGACTTTTCTCTTGGTAATTGCCCCATGAGGGATCTGGGTCTTTGCAACAGGTGTACAGTTTTGTCCATGGGTGCCAACCATATAGTCACATTATTATGCATTATCATACTCCAGCATTTGTAAAAGAACTACACAAATTAAATAATGGGAGGGGCACTACTTCACAAGATGATTTTGTGTCTTATGAAAGGCTTCAACACAAGACTCTTTTATCCGGCAAACACAGCCATGCATTTCAAGCATCAATTGATTTGCATACAATCACCCAGGAATACATCTCCTCTGCATGAATAATCACTATTACAGTTAGAGCAGCTATCATTTACTGAATATCTACTACGTCCCTCAAACTTTATTTACACATTTTCATGCATCCATTGAAACTTGGCAAGGTGGTATTATCTTCCCCATTTTAGAACTGAAGCTAGCACTTTCCCATACTTATAGAGGTAGGGAGGAGCAGGGACTATAAACCCCTGACTTCAGACACTTTATGCTTCTTACCATTCCAGATCGGCACATGAATGAGAAGATGCCTGCTCTCGTTCACTTCAACAATCTAGCTCACCATTATATCGTTAGTACAAATTACTTCGTTCTTTCTTTTTTTTTTTTTTTTTTTTTTTAGGAATAGGGTGGTAAACTTCAATTTCTCAATCCCTGACAAAATCCTCTTATTATATGAACTTGCTTCCTCTTTTACTTTCACTAAAGTGCTCTCCAAAGCAACCTTGCCCCCTTCAAACTTCACTTCCTTTTTAGTCCTGTCCCCTTGTCACATCATATCAACAACCCTCTATCCCCCTCAGTATTCTTGGTCAAATAAATTCAATTTTCTCCACAAATACTTTTTGGTGGCTTTGTTTCTGCCAGTCCCTTGGAATATGATGAAGAAGGCGATAGACTACCCCAAGCTTTCAGGGATCTTCTATTCCTTTGCATTGGAGCTGTCAGGAATTAAAGAATTAATTAAGCAATTATTTAGTCAATTAAAATAGTGATAGATGATACTGTGGAGAAACAAGTGTTAAAAAACAGATACAGTTTCAATTCATTTAGTACCTATGGAATACTTGGACTGTGCAATGCACCTTACATACTTTAATTTATTTAATTTTAATAACCCTTTGAGGCAGGCTCTGTTCGTACCCCCATTTAATAGCACAGACAGGTGAAGTAACTTGTTCAAAGCCTTACAAGCAGTGGGTGACAGAGCCAGGATTGAACGTCAATAAATGAGGCTAAGGAGCCTGGAATATTAAAGCACTGTTAGAAATGAATATGGAGAGTATCGACCTAGAGAGTAAGGTTTTGTTGACATTAGAATAGATGAAAGGAGATGACAGGACAGTGGAAAGAAAGCACACGTGGCAGAGGCAAGTTCAGGTACAAGGCCCTGAGTAGGCAGTGGGGATGGGGCAGGGTGAGCCTGTGAGGCTAAGGAGACAGATGCCATCCCATAGCCCTCGTGGGCCGTGGGCAAGGGCTTTAGTTTTCATCCTGAGAACTATGTAGATCCCTGGAAAGGTTTCAGCATGAAATGTGGGTATTTTCATCTGCTGTGCACTTTTTAACCTGGTCCTGACTAATGACGACTGCTCAGGGGCATCTCTTAACCTTGGCCTCTAACTGAAGCTGAGCCTCAGGGAAGCCCCCTCACATAAGCAGGGGTCAGCACATCCTCACTGGCCTCAAGTCACCCACCTCATCACTGCTGTCACCAGCCAGCCCACCAGGAGGGAACACACACACCCCACGTTATTCTTGGCTGGTGATCTTGCTTGTACACCACAGAAATAACTGAGGTTGTGAGGCTGTTAGGTACTGTGCCTTGACTTTACAAGCATACAAGTATGGGAATCCCACAACCACCACTTGCTAACCCGTGGCTGGGGTCATGTTGTTTAGCCTCTTTGTGTCTCAGTTTCCTCATTTATAAATAGGGAATAAAAAAGGTATTGCTTTACGAATTCTTGAGAAGATGAAATAAGTTAACGTATGTAAACATATATTATGTGTGTAATATTTTTGAATGTATGCAAAGTATGCCTGGTGTATCAGAGTGCTCATTATTATTATTACCATGACTCTTACTTCTGGTGATTTGCACCTGCCTCAATCAGTTCTCCTAGCCCTTCCTCTGTACAAAATAGTAGGGGATGATGACTCGCTATGTTGCCTAGGCTAAAGTGCAGTGGCTATTCACAGGTGTGTTTATAACACACTATAGCCTCCAACTCCTATGCTCAAGGGATCCTCTTGCCTCAGCCTCCCAAGTAGCTAGGACTACAGGCATGTGCCACCTTGCCTGACTTACCTGTACTCTTGACCTATCCTCTCTCTTTCTTTGTAAGCCTTATCCACTGTTGTTTTCCTCTTGCTTATAGATTTCCAAAATTTCTCTCACTTCTGATTCAGTTCCCAAACCCTGAGAAAATTTTTGTGTGTCTCTTAAAATAAACAAACAATTAAAAAAGGCAAAACAACAATGGAAAATGCAGAAACAATAGCAGCTCTGTCCTGCATCTGTCTCCACCCCTTCCTTTCCAGGCATCCCTCATCACCAAGCCCCAGGAAGGGCATCTCCTGTGGTTGCTTTCACCTGCTCAGCCTCCCGTTCACCCCTCGGCTTCCTGCAGTCACATTCCTATGCTATCTTGCTCTGAGAAAAGTACTCTTATAAATCTCACTAATGACCTCCTCATTTTCAAATCCAATGGACTCTTCATTTCTTAGTGCAGCAGGTAAACTTTGAGTTGTCCACTCCTTTCTTTCTGAACCCCTGTCCTCCCTTGGCTTTGGAGACGACTGTTTCATTGGGTTTTCTTCACCATGTTGACGTTTTTCTCTCAACTGCAATTGTGTGATGGTCTTTCATGTTCTCCTCCTTTTTCTACTCCTGAAACATTTGTGTTTCTTCGATTCTCACTTGATCTGAGAATTGCATCTGTGTTCAGGTTTCTACCTATTTCCTATGTCCTGGTTCCTCATGTGTCTGTGTCTCCAGCCTGGATCTTCAGTCTGAGCCCCAGTCTCATATCCCAGATCCCACTACCTGGGTGCCTCACAGGTCACTCAACTCCATCATGTCCCAAACACAATCAGTGGTGATCTTTCCCCAAAACAGGATCATTTCTTTTTATCTCTCTTTTGAGTCAATCACCCCACAATTTGCTTATTCAGCTAGAAATCCAAGACCCATTCTTGCTCTTTCCTCTGCTTTACCATGTGACCATCTGAGTGGCTATGGAATTCTGTAGACCCTGCCTCCAGCCTCACTTGTTTCTTTCCCTCTTCTCTCCTGACATTCTAAGTCATTCTTGTCCCAGCTCAGGCTGTTCTTCTCTTATCTGGTCTTTTATGATAGACCCCTGTATTGGTCCGTTTTCACACTGCTGATAAACACATACCTGAGACTGGGTAATTTATAAGGAAAAGGAGGATTAATGGACTCACAGTTCCATGTGACTGGGGAGGCCTCACAATCATGGTGGAAGGTGAAAGGCACATCTCATATGGTGGCAGACAAGGGAAGAGAGCTTGTGCAGGGAACTCCCCTTTATAAAACCATCAGATTTCATGAGACTTATTCACTATCATGAGAATAGCACAGGAAATATCTGCCCCCATGATTCAGCAGTTACCTCCCACCGGGTCCCTCCCACAACACATGGGAATTGTGGCAGCTACAATTCAAGAGGAGATTTGGGTGGGGACACAGCCAAAACATATCAACCTTTAATTGATCTCCCTGGCTCCAGTGTGTTCCCCTGGCATCCATCACACACTAGGATGCTTCTAGGGTGATTCTTCTGAAGTGTAAACCATGTTGATCATTCCCTTGCTTAAAATTCCAAAATAGTTGCTGCAGAATGAGTTTCAACCTTCTCAGCATACCACATATAGGCTGTTACAATCTGGCCCTTGCTTGCCCTCATCATGGGCCCTTCACTGTGTGCAAAACTCCCTGCAATTCTTAGAACATGCTAGATTATTTTATGTACCTGGACCTTTGCCTATCCTGCTTGCTCCCTCTGCCTTGTGAGCATCTCCTCAACCTAGAATCTTGGTCTTCTCTCCATTTTTTTAAAAAATATAGGCTTCTATTTTAGCATCCATAGAATTCTTTATTTTCCACTTATTTGTTTGCCAACCTTTAGTTCTGCTCACTCTCTGGGAGCAGAGTCTCAGTCTCTCTCTCTCTCTCTGTCTCTCTCTCTCTCTCTCTGTCTCTGTCTCTCTCTCTCTCTCTCTCCCTCTCTCTCTCATCTCTAGTGCCACATGCTGTGCTGGGCATGGGGTAGCTGATCTTTAAATGTTTGTTGAATGAATGAATGAATGAATACATCTTGAATGAGTAGAGATTACAAAAAGTCTCCATTTCACAACAGGCGTTCTAATGTAGGATGTAGGAAACTGTAACTTTTGGTAAGTCAGTGGACCTCTCTGACATCAGCTTTCTCATCAATAAAATTTGAATTATAGTATATCAGCTTCGAGGCTGAGAGATGGGCTAGATAGTATTTTGAAGTCTTTCTAACATTTAGAACACTTTTAGATGAATAGGGTTTATTAGTCCAGATTCCTTTCCTTGTCTAAAAATGTTTTTTAAAAATGCATTTTAAATACAATTGGAACTTACTGAGTTTATTAGTTGTATTACATACTTATATATTAAGTGCTTAAAAATGTAATTGGGTGGGATATGGTGACTCATGCCTGTAATCCCAGCACTGTGGGAGGCTGAGGCAGGTGGATCACTTGAGCTCAGGAGTTCAAGAACAGCCTAAGAAACATGATGAAACCACATCTCTACAAAACATACAAAAATTAGCTGGGCATGATGATGCATGACTGTACTCCCAGCTGCCTGAGGGGCTGAAGAGGGAAGATCACTTGAGCCTGGGAGGTAGAGGCTGTAGTGAGCCAAGATGGTGCCACTACACTCCAGCTTGAGTGACAAAGCGAGAACTTGTCTCAAAATAAATAGATACACATAAATGTGTAATTGTTGTGTTATTCTATCTGTAATCCACTGAGGAGGTATTTTCATTATCCCCATTTTGCAGTTAAAGAGGCTGAGGTCTAGGTTCATTGGCCAGGGGTGCTGGAGCCAGGTTTTAGACACAGTCACATTCACATCCATGGTGATTAAGTGTGATTTACACCTATTCCACACTATCTCAGTTTTTGAAGCTGTGATTGGGAACCAAGTTTCATTTTATTCTAATGTAGACCAGGGATTGGCAAGCTTTTTCTGTAAAGGGGCAGAAGGTAAATATTTTATGCTTTGCTATTGCATATTCTTTTTTTTTTGTGGAGGAGAAGAGGGGTATTTTAATTTTGTTTTGCTTTCCACAATCTTTTAAAAATGTAAAAATCATTTTTTGTTTACGGGCCATACAAAAACAAGTCATGGGTAGGGCAAATGGCTTTATCCTTTGTAGAGTTAGCCCTTTCCTCACTGAGCTTAGCAAGTCAGGAAAGTTTTTCTATTAGAACATTGAAGCAATACAAGGAATCAATCAATGTTTCAGTAATTCTTGTTAGAGAAGATCAGCCAGATTCCACAGTAAACAGACTGACAGTCACAGCCTCCTTTGCAGCAGCCTACAAGAGTTCCATTAAATGCTGACCAGCCAGGCCCAAAATGTCAATGTCTGCTCTGTGAATAATCCGTTTTTATAGAATGGCACGTCCTGTAGGGAGCCAATATCTTAACTTCATCATTCTGGTCTCAGTAATTTACGTAAGAGCTTCCCCCCAAAAGATCTGCGATAAAATAGGGAAGGGGACTCAAGATCTTTGCCTGGTCTTACATCTAAATCAATCAACAAGTTAGGAATCTATTTAACACCTCTTCCCTAACCTCTAGTGTTGCATCTGGGACACAAGAGAACAAAAGCTCCCTGATGAAATTTTAAATACACAAAGAGAAGACGGGAAATCCAGTGTTTCTTAACCATTTTGAAATGAGAGACCCCTTTGAATACTGACAAACACTATCGACCACATACTCAGAAAAATACCCGGGTGAAGATAGGAAACAATTGGTATTTGTTATCAGGGGATTCTTGCCCTGCTGGAAGTCTAACCACAGGCTCAGTTTCAAAAGTCCTGTTTTAAACAATTAGAGAAAGATAAAATGCTAAGATGTGTGGTATTGAGTGCAGAATCATCTCTCCTGAGTCCATTGTCCCTCTGGAGACCTGTGTTCTTGAGCTGCCCACCCACCTGTTTCTGGGTCAATGCCACCCCTCAGGCACCAGTAAGAAAGATCTGCTTCCTTGGGCCTGCGGTCTCTGTCATTGAGCTGATGTGAGATGGAGCATGGTGCCCCCAAGGCCTGCTCCCCTGCGGCCTTCCTGCTCCTTATCTCTGTGTGTCATGTTTTCCAGCCAGCGCATCTAATGGGAGGTCATGGTTCTCTAGCTCGGCATTTTCCTCTGAGTATTTTTCCACGAGTCAAGGACAGCCCTCTGGGAAGCGGGACGTACATGCTGCCTCTTCAGACTCCTGTTCAGTGGAGCATGGGTTTAAAATAAATGTTATTCTCACTTCAAAATGTGAACTTTGCCATATGTCCACCTGATCCATGGAGAGAGCCACAGCAGGCAGAATGGAAACGTGGGTGAACTCTCAGGTCCTGTGGGGCCAAGAGTAGGCACCTGAGGGCTGGCATTGGTTATGCTTGGCAGCTCGGCAGTGGCAGCAGAGGTGGCCACGAAGCTGGCTCCTCAGAGCCTGGTGTTTGGCTCCTGCATGTGGGGTCTCATGCCTGCTGCAATAAGTTGTAAAGTGTCTCCCAAATTTTCATGTTCAGCTGCAACCTGAGAATGTAGCCTTATCTGCAAATAATCTTTGCAGAGGCCTTCATTAAGGATCTTGAGATGCAATCATATGGGATTTCAGGTGGTCCCTAAATTCAATGACTGGTGCCTTTACAGGAAGAGGAGAATACCCAGAGAGACAGAAAGAAGAGCGCCACGGGAAGATGGAGGTGGAGACTGGAGTGATGCTACCATAGCCAGGAAACACCTGGAGCTACAAGAAGCCGAAAGAGGATAGGAAGGGGTCGCCTCCAGAACATGGCCCTAGAGAAACCTAAGATTCCTGGCCTCCAGAATTGTGGAAGAATAGATTTGTTTTTGTTTTAAGTCGTCAGATTGTGGTACTTTGTTACAGCAGCCCTAGGGATCTAGTACAACTGCTTTCTAATTGCTATAGATGACAAATGGGCTGACCCCTGCGTGAGTGGAGGTGCCAACTCCTGGGTCCCCTGGATGATGCTGATGGAGGAATGACTGAGGTCCTAGAGCCTCTGATTTGAAGAACCTGCAGGTCTTGGAGGTGCTAATTTATTGAAATATTCAGCAAGTTACCTGACCTTTCTGTGTATTGGTGTCTGTGACCAGATACAAACCCAAATCTTCCCAACTTCTACTTGCTCACCTGAGTTCCTACTGAACTTAAGAAGTGCTAGCTGTCAATCCAACCTTGTGAAGAGAACCACATACTACCCTCCAAATTCACCCTGCTTTTTTCTTTCCTCATCAATGTCTTTGTTCGAAGTTTCCTCTCCATCTGGGATAATCCTTCTCATATTCATCCTAACCTGTGTTAAACTCAAAATGAATTAATTATTATATATCATTTCTTATACTAAACTATAAGTTACTTGAGGTAGAGGTCATTCACACTCATCCCACAGCCAACCCTGAGCACAGCATTTTGTAAAATCTTCCTTTGTAATTCATGTCACACAATATCTAGTATAAAGGAAGAGTTTAAATTCATTGCAAATGCTAACGGTAATGTGCTCATTTTGGTATTTTTAAATGGCAGAGAACCATGTTTTTCCTCATGAGATTTTTCTCTTCAGTTCTAATCCCAAATGTCACTGAGTTTGGTTAAAATTGCAGAAGATTGTGTCATGTTTTTGTGGGTAGAAGTCAAACCTTAGAGTCAGATAACTGGGTTTCCATCCTCACTGCACCATCTACTTCTCACGCAACCCTGGGTATAGCTAATGCTTGATGTGCACATGGATTCAGATGACTCCATCGATAGGGATAGTAAGGCTCATCTTACTGAATGTTTAGAGGATGTACGAGTCCTGTCAGATGAATGGTGGCCATTGGATGTTAATTCCTTTATCCCCCTGTCTATTTGTTTTTGAGACAATGTCTTGCTCTGTTGTCCAAGCTGGAGTGCAGTGGTGTAATCTCGGCTCACTGCAACCTCTGCCTCCTAGATTCAAGCAATTCTCCTGCCTCAGCCTCCTGAGGAGCTGGGACTACAGGCACACACCACCATGCCTGGCTAATTTTTGTATTTTTAGTAGAGATGGGGTTTCACTACATTGGCCAGGCTGGTATCGAACTCCTGACCTCGTGATCCACCTGCTTCGGCTTCCCAAAGTGCTGGGATTACAGGCATGAGCCGCTGTGCCAGGACCCCCACCCCCATCTATTTTTATTGGCTCTCTTTCATTTCAAGGTGGCAAGTGAAATATATTCAATGCAAGGTATTTCTTCACATCTAGAAATAATGGCAAATACACACATAGTTCCTACCTGTATAAGGCAATGTGCTAAATACTTAAATATATTAATTCATATAATTATGAGATTATTCTTCTCATCACACAGATGAGGAAAAACTTAGTCACGAAGAGGTCAGGTGATGACTTGTCCAGGTTTTCTTAGTTAAGGGTGGAGTCAGGGCTTGAAATCAGGCAGTCTGGCTCCAGAGTCTGAGATCCTAATTACTATACATACCACATTCAGCATTCAAGTTATTGAAATAAATGAGCAGAGAAACACATGGACCTATTGAATAGCCCAGTTGGAACCCAGATGTGCTTTGTTTGTTTGTTGGCTTTAATCAGTGGCAGAATCTTGATAGCTGACCTCCCTGAGCCTTTTATATCAATAATGGGAGCAATGGCCAAAACTCAAAGTAATTTAGCAGTGGTTAAAGCTTCCTTCCTTTTAGGACTACTCTAGAAAAACGTCAAGAATAATGATTAACTGTGTTGGTTTTTGTACAGAAAGAACTGGGGTTGAAGCCACTTACTAACCCTAGGATTTGGAGCTGAGTCTTAGTTTCCTCTCTGGTAAATTCCTTATAGGAATTTATTGAAGATTAAGTGAGATACTGAGCATAAACTGCCTGACCAAAAGTAACAACTTAATCTGATATGTGTTGTTTTGTCATTATGAAGATCATCTGTTGAAAGGTTTTCAGTTTATTGTCATAATATACTAGTGTGTCACTATCACTTAGGAAGTTTTAAATTCCATCTAAGTAATAATAAAAACATCAATATTTGTAAATGATAAATCCTTTGTTTTTATAGGTTAAAGTATAATAAGGTTTTTCTCTGCATTAAGGTCACGGTTGCTTGCATTTTTCATATTGTTTCGTGAGGAGGGAGGAAGGGGTAAAGTTGGTGAGGAGGGAATCATGCACAACCTAGGTATATGCAAGGAAATGTCAGATGTCAAGTGTGAGGTGGTGGAAAAACAAATTGAGGCCCTTGGCACTCATCTGATTCCCTACCTTAGTGGTAAAGAATGTACCTATGAGATATAGTCACCTGGGAGGGCCGAATATTAATTTATATGCAGTGTGCTAAGCACTGTTTGCAGGAGTAAAAAATGTACCTTGTTCTTATTTGTACAACTTATTTCCAAATGTGTGTGTGTGTGTGTGCATGTGTATGTGTTTGTGCGTACACCCTTGGGGTTAATACAATTAAAAAGTCATTTAAAGGCATAACAATTCATAGTAGCTGCTTGTCATTATATATTTCATAATTAGCAAATACTAAAAGTATCATAGATGTAGAAGTAAGAAATACTTTTGAGATTTAAAAAGGCATCACATACTCAAAAAGAAGGAGAAGCCCCAAGTCACTGATGAAAGTGTGTGGTCCAGGGTCTGACACGCTCAGCTGCTCAGTGATCATTTCTGTCCTTTTCCTTGAAGTTGTGGAACATGCTGGTGCCTCTTTTTGGGGAAGGAGCATCACCCAAGGCTGCAGGCCAGGAAGAAAAAGAATCAGAACTCTGGGTGGATCTAGACTGGAGTAAAATCCAAGGCCATGAGAACATGGCACTGTAGAGGGCCTTCTTGTAGAAGCAGTCGTTCTTGTATTTGTAGAAAAACGTCATCAAGAATAATGATTAACTGTGTTGGTTTTTGTACAGAAAGAACTGGGGTTGAAGCCACTTACTAACCCTAGGATTTGAAGCTGAGTCTTAGTTTCCTCTCTGGTAAATTCCTTATAGGAATTTTCAAGAAGATCTGTTCAAGTTTGTGTTGAGGCTATAAAGCCAGGTCTGGCTCCAGGGAAAGGGCTGGCAAGGGCAAACTAAGGGGAAGTTTCTGGTCAGTTGGGTTAGGGTTAGAGCTTCCAAGGGGATGTTGGAAATGGAATGAAGAAGCAAGGACCAGACTAGAAGGACACAGAGATGCTGCCTATGCATAGTTGGGGACAGTGAGGGGGTTGCAGCCCAGTGCCCAGGGGGTACCTGGCAGTGAAGTTCGTTCTAGACACAAATGACACAATTTATTGGGGAGTGGGTTCCAATTTATATGGGGAGAGGACTCTTTATTTCAGAAACTAGTGGTGCTGGGTCTGTAGGAATAGATCGTTCCTTACAGCTGGGAAGGTCAAAGCCAGTCAGAAAAAAATGTATGACTTTCCCTCTCTCAGCATCCTACATGAGTGGTGATCCATTCTCTGCTGATACATCTTTAGTGATATCAGTCCCTGTAGGGTGAAGTGGGTTCACAATCCATTCAGAAGAAGAGATACCTGTTGTTTGTTTTATTGGAGATGGGATCCCAATGGGGTGTTACAGCTTGTCCCAAATGGCTATTTGCAAGGTTGTGATGTCATATTGGCAGTTTATGAGGTTGAGTTAAGATCTCATTACTTTTGCAGAAGACTGCAATAGCATATTTGAATACAAATAAAATAGTTATATGGGAGTGTGTGTGTGTATGTGAGAGACAGAAAGAGAGACAAACACACAGACAGACAGACAGATACAGACTAGAAGAGAAAGAAATTTCTCCTTCAGTGTTGAAAATATGGCATCCTTTCAGGAAGCAGGACCTAGAGTAAAAAAGTTTTCTTTCAACTCTATACTTCTGGAATTCTCCCAGTCTTCCTTTTTGTCAATTTGTATTATTGTTTTGACTGGTAATCATTGCACATGTATGTTATGCCAGGCAGTGGGTTCCATGATTTTTATACAGTGTAACACCTGATGCTTGCAACACAAGCAGTGTCTATACAAACCTCAAAATGACAGGGTTGGGAGCATTTCCAAGATAGCTGAACACGGGGAGTTTCCTGGAGGGTGGCATGCCCAGGGAGGGCATGGAAGCTCCATGCCCCCTCCCCTATACTCACCCTGTGCGTCTCTGCATCTGTATCCATGGTAATATCATTTATAACAAACCAGTAGACATGATTCCTTGAGTTTCAGGAGCCACCCTAGCAAACTAATCGAATCTGAGGAGGGGGTTGCAGGAACCCTGATTTATAACCGGTCAATGGGAAGCATGGGTAAGACAACCTGGGACTTGTGGTTGGCATCAGAAGTCAGTGGAGCCTTGTAGGACTGAACCTTCAACCTGTGTGATCTGACACTATCTCCAGGTAGACAGTGTTAGAATTGAATTTGAGGACACCCAGCTGGGGGCCATTAAATAAATAATTTGTTGCAGAATTAATAGATAAGTGGTTGCTGGGTGGAAAATCCCACCCTTCTGGGTGACTACAGGTCACAGAAGTCTTCAATATTGACTGTTGAGTGATAGTACAGTAGGAGAAACTGACTTTGTTCTTTCTACTCAAGCTCCTACGCAAATTTCCTTATTTCTATACTTTCTTGTCCCTAACATTTGCTTTCTCTTATTAGACTCTTAGAAGCTAGATCAAAATCTTAGAATTATTGTTAAAACCCTTCTCCCAAATTGTGTGTAATGGAATCACAAATTTAAGTTCCTACCTAACACAGATGTGCAAAAGAATTAAATCTGAAATTTTACTTTTGCCTATGATTAATTTGTTTTTTCTCCTGAACTTCCGCTTAGTGGGAAAATAAATTAAGGACGTGTCGGGTCTGATATAACCTTAGTCCAATTTTTAAAGTTGGAAAGTTAAATAATTCCTTCAGGTAGTATTCAATCTCTCCCTACAGAGGGGGGAAAAAAGCCTCTCTAGCATTTGGGCATATGGGAGAGGGGTGCGTGTCACTTGGAACGATGCAGACATGTAAGTCAGGATAGACAATGCTAGCTTCAGGGCTGGACACAATGGCTTATGTTTGTAATCCCAGCACCTTGGGAGGCCTAGGCAGGTGGTTAGCTTGAGGCCAGGAGTTTGAGACCACCCTGGGGAACAAAGTGAGACTCCATCTCTACAAACGACAACAACAACAATAGCAATAATGCTAGTTTCTGTAACAAACAACCCTCCAAAAATCTCAGTGGCTTAACACAAAGGCTTATTTCTCATCCATGTCACAGTTTGATCTGGGAAGGGTAGCTTTTCTTAAAGTGGTAACAATCATTCATACTCTCTTTTCATCTTTTTTTGTAAATCTCCATCGAAATCTCTCTCTCCCTCTCTGTCCCTTTTCCCTCAGTACATGACCTGAGTGCTTGCTGTGGAGGAGGAAAGAGAATGATGAAGAATTGGGTATGGGGTGGACGATGACCAGGCCTGAAGTGGTAGGCATCAATACTGCTCAGATTCCATTGACCAGAACCTGGTCACAAGGCCCCGACCTCACCGCAAGAGAGGCTAGTAAATGTAGTTTCTCTCCGAACTCAAGGAGAGGAAACCAGATTGGTGGGATCTGGCTGTGGTCTGCTACAGTGAGGAATCTCTCCCCAGCCCTCCTGCTATTTCCTCCTGCAAGTGATGGCTGGCAGTGTCCCTTGTCTGCCTGGTTCTCTGTTTCTGACACTGAAGTGAGTGGCTGGTACACTCAGGCTCATTTCTTTTGTCTCAGCCAACACTGCCAGGGGAGCTCCCTGCCTGACTTGGCCTCACCTTGGCTGCCACAGGCATCTTACTACTGAGCCTCACACCGTGTCTCCTGTCAGTCTGCTGGTCAGAAAGTCCAGTCCCAGGCCCTCCTGTGGGGTCATTTTGCTCTGCCATGGAAGTTTCTAGGGGCCACCAGTGGCTCTCAGCTCAGCAGCCACACTGTCCAGGAACTGGCAGTGGTTTAGTCAACCTAAATACAGGCTGCCCTTCAACCACACCCCAGGGGTGACCTCTGGCTAAGACCCAGGCTGTTGGGAGGCTGCTTGTTAGCAGGGTTCTTTCCAGAGTCTCCAAAAGAAACAGGATGCATGATCCTCCCATGAGTGCCCCTATTAAGTTATCTAATTTACCTTCTGTTTCTGAGCCTAAGTCCACAAAGGGGAAGGGAAGAACTGCTGTTCTCTGTGCCTCATCCACTTCCTTCCCATGAGACCCAGGATCCAACAAAGGATGGGATTTTCTTCCACGTCCCTCAGCCAGAGCCTCTACCTCGCAGAGCGGGCCTTTGCACACTTATGATTGAGTCCTGGTGCTGACTGAGATCAGATGTTGATGTGCTAAAGGAGATAAATAGATTTGGATAATTCTTTCTCAAGACAAGAGCCTGGCTTGCCAGCAATGGTAGAGCTTTGACAGTCTACATTTTGACTTCCATAATTGAATATCATCTCATTTTTTCTTTATATTAATTCTACAACCATTTCTAATCTTTCGCAGGCAGATGCATAGGGTAGAGAGGAAAGGAATGTGTACTTAGGCAAAAAAGAAACCACATTAATTTAAGCATGCTTCCGTTTAAGGGGGATCTTTTTAGGAATATGGGCCAGGATGCATTCATTTAACAAATACTGAGTATTTTCTCTTACACTGTTCTAGGTAATGTGGATACTGCAGTTAACAAGGCAGATAAAAATCCTTGCCCTTAAGAAAGTTGGGTTCTAGTGGAGTAGAGGGAGACAGACGTAATCACAGAGTAAGTATAGAGATATATTGCTAAATATTGTTAAGGGCAAAGGAAAAAAAATGAAGCAGAAAGGAGGATATTAAATGCCAGGTGAAATGCTAGATAGGGTGAACAGAAAAGGCCTCAAGAGGCTGGGTGCGGTGGCTCACGCCTGTAATCCCAGCACTTTGGGAGGCCTAGGCAGGTGGATCACCTGAGGTCAGGAGTTTGAGACCAGCCTGACCAGCATGGAGAAACCCCATTTTTACTAAAAATACAAAATTAGCCAGGCGTCGTGGCACATGCCCATAATCCCAGCTACCTGGGAGGCTGAGGTAGGAGAATCGCTTGAACCCAGGAGGAGGAGGAGGTTGTGGTGAGCCAAGATCACGCCATTGCACTCCAGCCTGGGCAACAAGAGTAAAACTCTGTCCAAAAAAAAAAAAAAAAAAAAAAAAAAGCCTCAAGAAGATGGTTTCTGAGTAAAGACCTAAAGGAAGTGAGACAGTGAGCCATGCAGATTTTTGGAGAAAGCACATTCCAGGAGGAGGAAATTATAAGAGCAAGGATTGGGAGCAGAAGCCTTGCTGGCTTCCTGGAGGAATATGAGGAACTCAATGGCTGGACCTGCAAGTGGAGAGAGTGGAAGGAGATAAGATCACAGAGCAATGGGACTGGGGTTGCAGATGAAGTTGAGCCTTTGCCTTTCACTCTTCAGAAGATGGGAAGCTGTTGGGGGCTTTGAGCAGATCAGTGATCTGATCCACCTTTGTTGTAACAGAGCAGCTCTGGGCCTGCATTATCTCTAGGGTTAGTGCTACTGTGGCCCATCTACCTCTGCTTGAATTGTTACAGCGGCAGGAACATGTGCTTTCATAGGGAAATCCATAGAGGGTGGCAGGCTTAATTGTCAGGCGACTCTGACTTCTTTCAGTTCCTATAGGACAGGGGTTGGCAAACTACTGCCCACAAGCCAAATCTGCCCTAGTCTCTTTTTGTAAATAAAGGTTGATTGTAACACAGCCATACTTATTCATGTATATATTATCTCTGGCTACTTTTGTGTTACAATGGCAGAACTGAGTAGCTGTGACAGATACGCAAAGCCTAAAGTGTTTACTAACTAGACTTTTTAAGAACATGCTTTTTGACCTCTTATGGGAGACAAATACTGGAAAAACAGCTAGGAAGGAAAACCAAAGACATATGAGGTGTGGGGCTAAAATAGATTTAAAACTAAAAGACATCAAAATAGGATACAAATTATTTATACCAAAGGTGTACCACAAAAGGAAAACAAAATAGAAATTTAGTTGAAATATGACATCTTAGAAGTTTGGAGATTTATGGATGTGAGGAATGAAGGTCATAAGTTTGCTACATAGGTAACAACATTGGAAGAAGAGTTTACCTATTGAATACTTGCTTTCCCCAGGAGGGAACCCTGTGGATCACAAGAGAGGCTGAAAAATTCCATCACGGGTTAGCTTGAATACATCTGTATTTGACCTGATTTGCTAATTGCCTTGCCTTCATTTTAAGTGTATTGCTTAAGTATATGCTGATTTAGTCTAAGAGATCATCAACCCCTTTTCATTATCAGCTCCTGTATATTAATGTCAGATAACGGCTGGTAATAGCCTTAGTACTCTTAGAAGTGTGTTTAATTTTGCAAAAATAATGGGGACTTTCTTGTCCTTTCAGAACCCCTTCTATGCTTCATTCCCTTCTGCCTAACATCACCCGCTCAGCTTGAGGCAGCCTCTCTGAGAGGATGCTTCTTGCTTACACAGGACTACCAGGCCCTGGGTGGACACCTCTTAGCTCCTTTTTTACCTGAGCTATCTGTGAAGCAGCTGCCTGGCCTCCTAAGTGCCTGACTTCACCAGTTTAATTGGTTCCACTCAATGCACACACAGTCAACGAGACATTTTCCAAATTACTTATAATTAATGCTCTAGTCATTACAAATGAGCTGTCTCAGGCCAACTCCAATTCCCTATTCAATGGCCCACATAGGCAGTACAGTCAGAGTGGGGTCACAGGTACCACAGTCACCTGAGAGGAAGGAGCTTTTCTCTCAGTTTCCCAGAGTTGTGTCTGTTGCTGCTAATAAAATCATGCTGGTAAATGGTTTGGCATAAATGACAATTAATTAAGGTGCTTTTTGCAGTTTGGTATAGTTGAGGACTTAACAAAATATCGTGCATGTAGGGCCTTTAACACTATTCCAAGAATATGCAGTTTCACGGCAGCAGCTCATATACCATGTCTTGGAGTCCTTGTGGCATCTGGAAACTTAACATAATTGCCCACTCACCCAAGTACATAAAGGGTATCTGTTGCCAAGGCTGGGCCAGGTCCATGCAATGACTTTGTAGAATTTTCTTATCCCTGTGAAAGTTGAGGCTGCAGGGCCATCTCTGGCTTTGATTTAACTAACTTTGTAGAAGCTTTCGGTGCTACCTTTCCAGAGCTTCCTGTATGGAGCTGCACTAGATGAGAAACAGAATGCTTTCTTTCTTTAAGAGGCTTTGTGTCAATGTCAGAAGAGTTGGTTATTCCTTCCTGATGGCCCCCCGGTCTCATCTGGCCTATACCTTCATAGATTGGTAGGCTTTAAGCCCTGTGAGTATTCATATACTTAGAACCTCAGAAAAATGGACTCATCAGGCAAGGAGGAATATGAAGTTTTCAGGGTTGCAACCAAGTGCTCACAACCCAGTGTAAAGAACTAAGTCTGGCCCAGGGCATACTCAATGCTTAATACTGCCAGCTGAGATGAGATGATGTTGTACTAACACTCACTGGATGAACTTACAAATAGTAGAAACCATTATAGTCACTAAGTGATGTCTAAGCTGGGCTGTGAAAGATAGGAGGGAGCAGGGCATGTAGAAGTAAGGAGGACATTCCAGGCCCAGAGGACAACTTGGGCAAAAGCAAGGAAGTAGGAAAGCAATAGAGATGTCCAAGGAATAGATAGTGGTTAAGGTGGCTGTAGTGCTGGTACATAAAAAGGAGAAACAGAAACTAGTTCTAGAAAAAAAAAATCTATTCTGTGCCAGGCCCTATCTTGATACCGTGAATGACATAAAGAGAAATGGGACAATATAATAATAAAAAGGACATGGCCCCTTCCTTCAAGGAGCTTAATGTCAAAATGAGCTTCCGTACAGCATCATGGCAGCAGCAACAGTTTGATGAAGCAGTAGGTTTGCATTCTGGGTGATGTTCTAGAAGAGATGCTGTTTGCATTTTAGCTGGGAGATCCTCGTGGAATTCCTACTCATGGTAGTTGGTGCTGCCACAGTAGGAGAGCTGGTAGAAAGGAGTTCTAAATTATGATGATTAATTTTATGTGTAAACTTGTCCGGGCCATGGGGTACCCAGACATTTGTCCAAACATTATTCTGAATATGTCACTGAGGGCATTTCTGAATGACATTCACATTTGTATTGGTAGACTGAGTAACACTGATTACCCTCCCTAATGTGGGTGGGTCTCATCAAATCAACTGAAGACTTGAATAGAATAAAAAGGCTGAGTAAGAGGAAACTCCTCCTGCCTGACTTCTTGACCTGGGACATTGATCTTTTCTGGGCTTTGGACTTGGACTGCAACATTAACTTTTCTTAGGTCATGAGCTTGCTTTCTTTTAGACTGGAACTTACACTGTTGGCTCTTCTGGGTCTCAGTCCTCCAGACTCAGATTGAACCTACACATAGGCTTTCCTGGGTCTTTAGATTTGCTGACTACAGATTTTGGGACTTCCCAGCCTTAATAGTTGCATAAGCCAATTTCTTATAACAAATGTGTCTATTGTATTTTACTTATTTTGTTTATATCTTGTTAGTTCTCTTTATCTGAATGTATTAGTTCAGTCTCACATTGCTATAAAGATTTACCCAACACTGGGTAATTTATAAATAAATGAGTTTTAATTGGCTCACAGTTCTGCCGGCTACACAGAAAGCATGCGGTGGGGAGGCCTCAGGAAACTTACATTCATGGTGGAAAGTGAAGGGGAAGCATGCACTTTCTTCACATGGTGGAATGGGAGAGAGAGCGAGCTAAAGGGGAAATGCCACACGCTTTTAAACCATCAGATCTCTTGAGAACTCACTCACTATCACAAGAAGAGCAAGGGGGGAAATTCACCCCCATAATCTAGTCACCTCCCACTAGGTTCCTCCACAAAGATTGGGAATTACGATTCAGCATGATATTTGGGAGGGGAAACAGAGCCAAACCATATTAGTGGAGAATCTTGACTTATCCATAAGACCAGTTGACATTCAGGAAGAATCCATTAGTCTCTACTTTTCAAATTCCATGATGCAGTGTATTCTCACCTTTGAAAAGTTCAGGTCATGCTTCTTTTTATCTACTGCCTAGCCTGGCAGGCTAAGAGCTCCTGCTGTAGAAAGATGGGTTGAAGGTTAAGAGGACATAAAGTTCCCCATTCCTCCTCTCAACCACTTCAGATCACTCCCAAGCTTTTGGTGCCTCCCTGTCTCAGACTCTTTCGATGGGAGCTCTATGTCTTCAATTTCAGAGCACAGTGGGTCATCTGGAAAATGAGGTCTTAATTTGCAGTGTTGTGGGGAATTGCTATCAGATAGACACCATATAGACCAGTGCCATTAAAGGGAAGGAATTATTACCCTTCACCTATTCTCTTCTTGTATCTTATGCCATTAACTAGAAATTTTTCCTTAAAGATTTTCACTTTACACCAACTGCGGTGAATGAAGCTGAAGGAAAAGGCAACTCTCCAGGCACAGGGGTATTGTGAGCTACCCACACAGCTCTGGCTCTTTCTGGTGAGTCAAGCTGGATTTGTTTGTTCTCTGTCTCATCCATGCATATACATAGAAATGCACAGGGAGGTGTGGAATCACACTGAAGGATATTTTTATACAATGTCAAAAAGATGTGATCTCTATGCAGTGCAATACAAAGATAAAAAGTTCTTTGTACTTACAAATTACTTCATCTTAGCCCAAAGTTCTATCCTGTATCTGTTCTAGCTCCTTCATCTACCTCCCAGTTCATGAAGTCAAAAGTAGAAGGGATGATCCTCCTCTTGGAACATGAAGAAATTTGGGGCAAGGTGCATTAAGTGATTTGTTGTCAATCATGTAGTGCACAGTCTAGATTGGAAACTTGGTTCCTCTCTCCTTCTCTCCATCCCTTCTTCCCAGCTTTCTGTCTTCCTTCCTTTCCTCCTTCATTAGATATTTGTAAGGAACCTAGAGGTTATTTCCTAAGTGCTGGTGATATTGAAATAAGGAAGGCAGAGCTTCTGCCTCTGAGACAGTCTCAGTGAAACAGGAAATACAGACATGTAAACACATAAGTAGAACATAATACTGGGAAATAACTGTAGAGCTTTGAACAAGTCAATGCAGGACATCCCATGTAGGGGAGGCTAAATTCTCCTAGACGATTTGTAGAAGATTTTACCCTGAAAGTGACACTTGAGTTAGGGATGTTTCAAGAAAGTGTAGGAATTTTATAGGTGAAACAAAAGGGACATTTCAGACAGAGAGAACACAGTGTGTGAAAACATAGCCATGTACGAGGGCATCCTATGGTCAGGGAACTGCAAGACTGCCAGTTTTATTGCAGCACAGTGGGCTCTCTTCTGACCAGCTGATGCTGACTTCCAACAGGAAATACTAACCCTCTAATCATGGCTCCGCCACAAGAACAGAGTCCAGGGGACATATCGTAAACACTGCCTGACATAGATTAATCCTGCCTGCCTATTGCCAGCCTTTGATGACTGTTCCTCTTTCTTTAACAATGACGAGAGCCGTGTCAGTCTAATGACTGTCATATTATCTCCCATTAACTTCATTATTGGACACTAACTGTTTCTAGTAATAATTCATTCACTGGTAATGACTTGGTGTCCAATGCCTGGATAATTACTGTCACAAATACGATCAGACAGGTACTCCGGGTTGTTTTCTCCATCTGGGACTAGGGCGCAAATCAACTGAGGGCTCAGAGCTGGTGGGGTTTTCCTGGATGTGACAAAGGAAAATCACCTCCTGAGTGACAGGGATGGAGATTTCTCCTGAGGACTCTGAAAACTCAGAAAAGCTTTTTCCCTGCCTTTGGGCTTGGGAACAGCCACGTGGGTCCGAGTGCTATGTGTGTGTGTGTGCATGTGATGTGTGTGTGGGTCACATGTGATGTGGGTGTGTGCTCAGTGGAAATGTGAAGCCCTTCTCATACTCTAAGGCCAGTAATTCATATCTGGCTAGAGGCTTCTGGTGAATTTTTATAATCCATGACATATGGAAGCCTCCACTCCCATATTACTCAAATTCCACTCTAATTATCCACATTTATTGTGAGCAGAGATAATGCTGCTTGTTTGGAAGGCCAAGAATGGGGTTTCTCAAATTGCCAGTGGTTGAGGGTAATGTTAGAAAGAGGAATTAAATCTGCCATAGAATTTGGGGTGGGCTGATGGGAAGTATTGCAGTGTAAAGAGAAGGGGCCAGCTGGGGAAGGAGAGAAGATGGACAGGGGCAAATGAGGAGACCTCTCAGTGGGCCAGAGACCTCAGATCACCCTGCTGAGCTACCCCACTACACTGTAGGGAAAGACAATTTCTATCAAAGCAAACTCTCCAAATCCATAGGCCAAGGAAGTTGGGCTTGTTCAGAAACAAGTTCAACTTTATTCTTCCATGAAAAATTGCACCTTGCTTAGACCAGAGAGCATTCTTGAAAATTGCAAAGAGTTACCAAGTTTTTTTTTTTAATCCTGCATAGTAATTTTTAAAACTTTTGTATTTTCAATTTGAGGACATGATAGATGTATATATTTATGGGGTACATGAAATGTTTTGATATAGGCAAGCAATGCATAATAATCACATTATGGAGAATGGGTTATTCGTTCCCTCAAGCATTTATCTTTTATGTTACAAACAATCCAATTATACTCTTTTAGTTTTTATTTTTATTTTTATTTTATTTTATTTTAAACAGGGCCTGGCTCTGTCACCCAGGCTGGAGTGCAGTGGCATGATCTTGGCTCACTCCAACCTCTGCCTCCCAAGTTCAAGCTCACCTCCCACCTCAGCCTCTGGAGTAGCTGGGACTACAGGTGCACCACCACGCCCGTTTAAGTTTTGTATTTTTTGTAGAGATGGGGTTTCACCATGTTGCCTATGTTGGTCTCCAACTACTGGGCTCAAGTGATCTGCCTGCCTTGGTCTACCAAAGTGCTGGGATTACAGGCATGAACCACCATGCCTGGCCTCTTTTAATTATTTTAAAATATACAATTAAATTATTATTGACTATAATCACCCTGTTGTACTATCAATTAGTAGGTCTTATTCATTCTTTCTAGTTTTTTTTTTTTGTATCCATAGTCATTTTCTTTGAGATGGAGTTTCGCTCTTGTTGTGTAGGCTAGAGTGCAATGGCATGATCTTGGCCCACTGCAACCTCCGCCTCCTGGGTTCAAGCGATTCTCCTGCCTCAGCCTCCCAAGTAGCTGGGATTATAGGCACCTGCCACCACACCTGGCTAATTTTTGTATTTTTAGTATAGATGAAATTTCACCATGTTAGCTAGGCTGGTCTTGAACTCCTGAACTCAGGTGATCCACCTGCCTCAGCCTCCCAGAATGCTGGGATTTTACAGGCATGAGCCACCACTCCCAGACTCTATAGTAATGCTTGACCTCAGATTCACAGAATTGAATTGATCACAGTCCTCAATTTACAATACAATATTAACATCAATCCATGCAATAATTCTCTTTTATTTTATTCTGTTATTTTTTGCTGCTGTTTCCTCTCTTCACTCTATATCCCTCCATCTATCGGCACCACCACTTGACTGTTTCTTGTATATCCTGGATGACCGGATTGGTTTTCTAGGCCTGCCTTAATGAGTTACCAAGAACATAGCAGCTTTAAGCAACGAACATCTATTATCTCACAGGTCTGTAGGACAGAAGCCCAGCAGACTTGACTGGGTTCTCTGCTAAGGGCCTCCCAAGGTTGAAATCAAGGTGTTGGCTAGCCTTGGCTATTTTCTGGAGGTTGTGGGGAGAGTCTACTTTCCAGTTTATTTGCATACGATTCCTTGCTGGCTGTTAGTAGGAGTCATTCTCAGCATCCAGAAGCTAATGTATCTCTTGGCTTGTACCCCCTCTACCTTCCGAGCTTGCAGTGGTGTGCTGGATCCTTCTTGTGCTTAGTCTCCCCAGCTTCTGCTTCTGCCTTCCTCTCTGCTTTTAAGGGGCCATTTACCAATCCCAATAATACAGGGTAACCTTCTTATTTTAAGGTCAGTTAGTGACCTTGATTACATCTACAATTAAGTCATATAAATTAATATAGTTACAGTTCTGGGGATTAGGGTGTGGAATCTTCATAGAGGCTATAATTTGGTATAGCATAATGACTCAACTTTCATTTGCCTATTTTATTTGCTTATTTACAAAAATAGCCTTAAAATTTGTGTTGTTTGTACTAAAAAATTACAGAAACAGTTTTGTGCTCTCATTATTTTTTGCTTTCCCTTACTTATATATTTTAAAATTTATCCTGTTCATTATTTTTGACAAGTATGTAGCATCTTGTCATATATGTATATTCAATAGATCATATACATGTATTAAATATATTTCATTCAATTTATCCATTTCCCTATCTGTGAATACCTACAAACAGAGCTGCAATAAATATATGTATCTATATATCCTTATGGACTTGTGTGCTGTTTCTCTGGGATATACATCTCGGAGGATTGGGATTGCTATAGGTAGTAGGGTGAAGCATATCTACTTCCACTGAGCATTTCCAGATTTCCACCTTGAATGGTTGTACCAGTCTGATCTCCCAATAGCAGAGCACGAATGTCTCATTTCCCCACATCCTTGTGAGTGCTTGGTATTAAACCTTGTTTCTGCCATTTTCCTGCTATGTGACCTTGGGTTAAGATCCTTAACATCTCTTTCCCTCAGTTTTCTCAACTGTAAAAATGGAATGATACTAGCATCTTCTTCATAATGTGAGGAGTAAATGAGTCAATGTATGTTTTACTCAGAACATAGTCTGGCCCATAGATGTTATTATTGCTTTTCTGTTATTTTATTTTCAAATGTTTACCACGTACCATGGACAGAAGGTAGCATTTTTTTTTGTTTTAATTTACCCATTTTAATTCTTAGGGAGGTAGAGCATAACTTCATATACCTCTTAGCTATCCAGATTTTCCTTTATCTTCTTGTGATGTGTTTGTTCTATTTTTAATGAACAATATTTTCTAGTGTTTCATGTCCTGTACTCATCCCCACAAATATTAAAGCCAAATCCCCAAATATAACAGATGTTTAAATTTGTTTATGTGCTGTGAACTGTGCAGGATGATTTTGCCCATGAAAGAGTGTTACTGACAAATATTAGCTCTTGCTTCATGCTGATATGTCTAACAAGCACCCTCACTAGGAAATCGTACCCAACCTAGCTCTCTTTTTATTCACTCCTAATGGGTGTTTAACCCCAAGGCTTAGACACTATCACTATCATTAAGATTGTGGATTTGGTTCTGGTCTGGTACATCCCAATTTCCCTCAATCTGTGCTTCAGGGGTACAAGTCTACACCCTCACCATCTATTGGTCCCAAAGGGGAAAGTATTAGAGAGGTGAAAGTCTGACCCCCTGTAACTCCATCTAGGCCACCATAAAAACAACTGAAGGCATAGGTGAGCAACAGAAGTCATTTATGTACAGGGGGCAAGGATCATCACAGATGGGCTAGTCCATCTGCTGAATGACAAATGGAACTTTATTATGGGTAGAGGAAGCATACTTCATGACTTAAAAACAAAATAAATTTAATTTAGTAAAGCATTTTATGGAGTTGGAAATCAGTGACTTCAAACACCAAAATAATAAAATAGTCTCTATTTAAACTCAACTGAATTGTTATTTTTCATTTCTTATGAAATGAAAATGCCTTGTTAATTATAAAGGCAGTTGAAATACTATTTTTGAAAAGTTGCAAACGGGCTATAGTCTCTGTGTGGTATTTGACATACCCAAGGGACAGTGTATTCTTACTGTTATTCAGCATTCTTTTTTGTACAGTTTCTAAAGTTAATGTTTCCTGCTTTGGAAATCTTTAATTAAAAATGACCACATGGCATTAGAGGCAAACTCCCTAGAGACTAAGCCCTGCAGGTGAGATTGGATGATACTGGAGTAGATGGCAAGAAGTTTTCTGCTGGGATGGGAAATCAGGTTTGTGGATTGAAAAGGCCAGAGGGAAAAAAAGAAAAGAAAGAAAGAAAGAAAGATCTTCTGTGTTCAAGAATAAAGAGAGCCCTGCTAGACCAATTGGTGTTTAGAGCAGGAGTTTTAGCTGATTCTGAGTAATTGATAAAGAGGTTCTCTCCTCATCAGGTATGGGCAGTGCAACACTCTGCTTGGGGTTTGAGTGGTTTTCATGGAACAGCTTCTGACTTGAAGGTGAAAAGCAGAATCATTTTGAATCACATTGTTTTCTAAGCCCATAAGAGGAGTTTTTCTCCCAGGCTTTAGTGTCTGGCAAAACAGTCTGCATCTATAGATTATGTACATATCATCTATAAAAATAGATATAGGTAATAACCAAACACCATGGAGTGATGAATTTTTCTTCCCTTCTCTTCCCAAATGTCACAGTGAATTATGAAAAGGCTAGTCTGTTTCACCTAAACAGAGGGGAAAGGCATCTGTAGCAGGCCCTGCCTCAGGCTTCCCCTGAAGACATCTACCTGTGAACAGCTGGGTGGGTTGGTGAGTTGTCTCAATGCTTAACACATTTCCAATATCAATGACAGTGGGTCTTATAATCCATGTGATGGCTTTCCAGTCACTGGGACAACAACCTGAATTCAGGAGCCCTGTCCTGAACAGAAACACTGGATAATTTCTACTCTGGTCAGGCATGTGCCTGACTGCTGTGTCTTGGAGGATTTCCATATATCATAATTTTGCTCAAATTTTCCAGAGACATTCTTCTGGCCAAATGTATCACAATATGGTAACAGGAAATTTCTACTTTTATTTTCCATAAATCCAGCCCTAGGTACAATAATTTCCTGAGTGGAGTCACTGATGTGCCCCAGAATGCTCCATCAAGGTAAAAGGAGCGTGGGTGGCAGGCTGCAAAGCAACAAAGGGAGTGTCCGTAAATTACCATCAAGCATGATAATAACACTTACTGAGTGGTACACATATTTTTGAACATTGTGCTAAGCCCTTCATATGCATTATCTCAGTGACTTCTCAGTGACCCTGTGAAGTACATATTATGATCATTATTTCCACTTTGCAATGAGAAAATTGAAATATGTAGAGGAACACCGACGTGCTCAAGCTAGTAATTAAAAGGGTAGTGGTTGAACTGGATTTTGTATGATTTCTGAGCCCAAGCTGTTAACCACCACTACAGTAACTGCTGCCCTAGCTGAGAGAGTTTAGGTTTTGATCACTTACTATGTATAAAGTGCTGTAAGAGGTACAAGAAGCATAACACGTGTTTACAATGCGGGCTAAGAGAGTAGTAGTTCAGATCATGAGTACTCAGTGTTTGGAAAAAGGGAAGTATCTGTGGGCTGGAGTTGCCAGGGGAAGTCATTATGGGGTAGGTGGACCTAGAAAACTGGGAGAGGGTTTGGGCCTGACTCTAGGGTAGAGAATACTTTCCAGATAGCAAGGAAAGCTAAATAAAGTCCCTGGACCTTTCTGAAAACATAAAAAAGACAAGAGTCATGTAATAGAAAATCTTCTGACCTGTGACTAGAGTGATGTAATTAAGTCCTGTGACAATCCTTGCTTTCTCCAGAAAGGCTATTATTACTATCAGTTATTCCGAGAAACAGGTAAAGACCTGTCTCTGAAAGACTTCCCCAAAGACCTCATTCTAAAGTCTAGTGTAATGAAGCTAGTTGTATTCTAAGGTTTGTTTTGCTTCTAATACTTGGGAGGATTCCAAAATGGCAGCTACTTTGACAAACTCATGAAGCATTGATGAAATTATGTCTAGAAGTGAATAATCTGGCATAGGCATAACCAACTTAGCAAGGATCAAGGGGATTTTGGGCCCATGATAGGAACATAGGTCCCCTTCTAAATGAATAGGCAATATCATGGAAAGATGAGTTTTCCCTTTGATAATAGGTTGTATCCTCTGGTCCATTACATGATCTTCCCCTTCTTGAATTATTGGGTGACATAACTTGCACTCCAGCAGAACACATGATTATTATTCAGGAGTGAGTGACTTGAAATTGAAATGCTTGCATGATCGTGAACTCCAACAGCGTTAAAAATAAATCTTTTTATCTGCTGTACATTCCTGGGCTGGTACTCTTTGCCATTGGAGCCCCCTTTAAAAGATGTGTGGACTGCACGTTGAACAAGATCGAATGAGACTTTGCAAAAATAGAATGCCTGGTCTCTCCTCTTTTCCTTTCCACTCGACAATGCAAGATAAATTCACTCCACGGGAACCTTTTGTGGGTTGTACTGCTCAGGCAATTTTCAGTTTTCTGGGGGAAAGTCAGCTCACGCTACATTTATCACCCCCTGCCGCCGGCTACAATTCAACCCACTTCGAACCACTGAGCAGAGGTGCTGATGGGGGCTCTGGCATTCGAATTTCACATCATAATGGAAGTGCAGGGAAGCAAAAGACAAATGTATCAGGGTCACTCCAGGTGTCCACTAAAAAAGAGGTCAAAAAGTATGACACTGGGTGATGGGGACTAAATATGAGTCTGTTTGCAATAATAAAAATATACAGTTGCTCCCCCAGCAACTTTTATATTTTTTGCCTCTGGTAAGCCTGGCTCAAATAGTGAGTTTCCTATTGTGATATGAGGATGATCAACTCTTATCAAGACTGGTAGCCTCGATTTCACTTTGTAATCCATGCACAACTCAACATAGTCAAAACAAATTAATAATAAAAGGACACAACATGCCTTTCCTTTCTTCCAGTACCCAAAGGCGTATTCTTTAAAGAAACCAACAACACAACCACAAGATTAATGTAGTGGATAATTGAAATTAACATATTAGTCAATGTAAGTTAGGTTATGCTGCTAAAATGAACAGCCCCTAAATCTCCCAAAACAAAAGCATATTCCCCATAGCAGTCAGTGAAGGACTCTGCTTCACAGGCCACTCATGGACCCACACTGATGGTGTGCTACTTCCTTGCTGCACCATCTGGAACACGTGGACTTCTGGATAGTTCTGGCGGGAGGCAATGCTGCAGGGTCTCCCACTGCACAATGCAGTTCTTTGACTCAGAAGTGAAGCACATCCTTTCCATTCTCAGTGTGTTAGCCAGAACCAGTCACATGGGTCCTAACTGCAAGGAGCCAAGGGAGCACAATCCGTGTGTGCCTGGAGGGAGAGGAGGCTGGGTTAGAGGCGAGCCCTGGATATTTTACTTCTGTTGTATGAATTATCTACTACAGGTTGGCTTCTTGAAGTAGATCTGAATGGAATAGTAGTGACTTTTTGAATTTAAATAAACCCAATATATTTATCATTTCTTTTTATTTCCACGTTCAGCGATGTTCACAAATGGTCACAGAGTCACAGGTTTTCAGTACTGAAAGAATTAAATCAATCTTTAATTGAAAGGATGAAAAAACTGAGACCTGGAAAGTTTGTGAGTTGTCCACAATCTCCCCATTGTCAGCAGAGACAGGTTGATTCCCAAGCCAGTGCTCATTTCCCTACATTGAGTTGTCTTTGTTGTTTCCCTTGGATGACATCAGAAGTAATGTCTGACCAACAACAAAAGTGAAAGCTATGAGAATCCATGACAAAGTAGACAGCATATGAATTATTTTCAGTATTAACACCCAAGGTATTTATGCTGTGTTTAGAGCTGATATGGTTTTACATTATTCATCCATTTCTCTACCTGATATTATTCTTTTTGACTTGTTAATCATAACATTAATGACAATTTTTTTCCTTCTAATTCAACTCAAGGTTTGTGTTTGGTTCCAGGGCCATATGTTTGTGTTGATCCATGGCACTGTTTCCTAATGTTTTTATGCCATGGCAAACACAGAATATATTAATATTGGACAGTATATTGGAGTAAGACCACTGAGACTGCTCAGTCCCAGAGACAATAACTCACAAGTTCTGGCTGCCTTAGGTCCCAAGCCTGGCCAGCTCAGGAATTGGAGATCAGTGCCTTGGCACACCAGTAACCTTGTGATGCATAGATGGGAAGCCCTGGCTTTCAGAGAAGAGCACTGAGCTGAGCTGGGCATACATTTCTCTTTCAAGCTGGTACAATTTGGGGGAAGAATTATGTCCGTATTTACCTCTGCTGATTTGAATACTTGGACAGAGGTGGGTTGAAAAGAGTATTAAAAGGAAAAAGTCACCTCACTTGGACCCCACTTGATCAGGGAAGCCTTCTTGGAAGAGTCAGATTTTTAGCAGTGTTTAGGGAGTGGGAATGAATACCCATACCAATTTCGATAAGCTTGTAACCCTGGAGTGCTATTTAAAGACACTCTAGAGGCATAATGAAGCCATTTTAAATAAGGGGTATTTTCAGCATAAAATGCTTAACAGATCAAATACCTCTAGGCTTCTGCAGGTTTCAGAGGAGGCAGAATGGAAAGCCACACTGATGAAACACTGCTAACAGGCAAATGTTCTCTTTTGCCACGAGGTGAGCAGCTCACAGGGTTTAACCTAAGGGAAAACTCTTTGGTGGCTGGCTTGGGTAATGAGCATCTGCTGGGAAGACCTTGTGAGCATTATTTGTGCCCATGTCTGTGCAAAAAATGTCTGTTCCCTTTATGGTGTGAGGTTTGAAAGGAAAATGGATTGCATCCCATTGGAAGAAAATAGTTTGATCACTGTCTGGCCCTAGCTTTTTGGTCCTTTATAATTCTTTTCTGTGTCACTGTTTGACATCTATCATCACAATGCTGCCAGACCATTTTCTCCCCTACTTTATACCATGTGGAGATCTCTTTGTGAAAAACGAGGATGCTAATGTTGTTTCCGTTGTGTGCATGTACGTGTGCGTGTGTGTGTGCGTGTGCATGTGTGCACATGCGCATACTGAGCATGGACATATTTGTCTATGGAACATGGACAGGAGGCAGAAATTTTGTTCTAACATGTTTACTGACACTGCCCAGCAATCCAAGTGCTGTGGAATAGACAGAAGTAGGTCAGGATGGGAATTGTCCTATCTCAGCCTATTACAAGGTGAGTATGACAAGTAAGTGAGCTGTCAGTTCTGAGACAAAAGGAGGAAAACGCAGAGATGGGTAGGGTGATCATATAATTTATCATCCACATTGGAACACTTATAAGAATGAAAGGGGGTGCTATTAATAATTACACTGGGACAACATGTATTAATTGGGACTGTCCCAGGCAATCTGAGATGAATAGTGAACCTGGGGATGGGCTAGGTGTCAAAATGCCGGGAGAAGAACAGCCATATACTAAAAAGGGGTCTTTCCATTGGAATGAAGTCAGGAGCATGGCCAAGGTTACATGCTGGAATAATATAATGAAAAATGTAAAAACTGAATGGGGCAGGTGTGAGAACTAAGGTCTTGCATGATTGATGGAGACTCTTAAGCAAATAAGAGCTAACAAGGATCCTGCCTGGGGAGATGTGGGGCATGCGGACCTGGAGTAATCTAGGGCAGTAGGTTGTTTGCTCCTTTTGAAGGCCAGCAATGGTCTCCCTTCCCCTTGGAAATCTCTTTATCTATCTAAAAGGCAAAGTTCCACCAGGCATGGTGGCTCACACCTGTAATCACAGCACTTTGGAAGCCTAAAGGAGAAGGATCACTGAGCCCAGGAGTTTGAGACTAGCCTGGGCAACACAAAGAGACCATGTCTCTCCAAAAAAATATAAAAATTAGCTGGGTGTGGTGGTGCTCACCTGTTGTTCTAGCTACGTGGGAGGCCGAGGTAGGAGGATTGCTTGAGCCCAAAAGGTCGAGGCTGTAGTGAGCTGTGATTACACAACTGTACTCTAACCTGGGTAACAGAGCAAGACCCTGTCTCAAGTGAAGTAAAATAAAATGAAATAAAATAAAAGGCAATCTTCCCCACACTTGACAGCTGTCAGAAATGGGCAATTCAGGTTAAACAGAAGCAGTCTAGTACTGCCATGTTTAAAGTTGAAAGGCTAAGGGTACAAAAACATTTCTGGTGGATGACTGTCAGTAATGGAGAGGGGCATTCCATTTGAGGGATACCCCTATATATTTCCTTCTGATTTGTATTCTACACACAAGACTGCAATAAAGGGAAAAGATAAAAGTCCAAGGATGTCTATATGTGAGATGTTTTTCTTTAAGATGATACATTAGGTGAGGGAAGGGTATTGCTAAGAATCCTAGGAGCACTGAGCTTTTAGAGGAAAGCATCTGATACTCAGCAGACCTTCATCCATCCATCCATCCATTCATTCATTCAATTATTTACTTTTATATTAAATGAGTACCTACTAATATCTATGTGCTATATTTGGAACAAGGGCTATAGAAATAAATGAGGCACAGTCCTTAACTTGAAGAAGCACTCAGTCTACCAGAAAAATCCTAAGAAATTACACTATAATACTAAAGTGCTGAATCAGGAAGAGATAATGTGTTAAGGAGTCAAGGAAGTGACCTTTTGAGTTCAACTTCAAAGGTATGTAGAGTTTGACAAGTATATAAGGTTAAGAAAGAATTTTCAGGCAGAGGAAGCAGGATGAAGAAAGGAACTAAGATATTAAAAAGGGCATGGAATGCTTGGGAAAGCAATAAATGCTTAGCTGGACTGAGGGTACCAGTGCAGGGAGGAAAGGAGTGAGTGGCAAAAAATTCAACCTGGGCCTCTGCTGGGTCCAGATGCTGAAGTAAGTGATGGTGAAGGAGGAGAGAGACTAAAGAGCTGAAAGGAGAAAGGAAGGGCATGGGGAATTAACAATCCAACAAGAAAAGAGAAAACATATACAGGAAATGCACAGATACAGACACTGGCGGGAAGAGGAGCAAAATTCTCAAAAGAACCATTACAAGGTCTAATAGACACGCACAGCCTGACTTCCCTTAACTGCTTTTCTGGGCCTTGGAGCAGTGGCTGAGCCTCATGGTTATTGGGCCGCCGGGACTCAGCACAGATGTCAGGGTAATGACACCACAAAGCCTTCCATAGAGGGACAAACCCAGCCCACATCTTGCGTCTAGTATGCATCTATGGGTAGACAAAGCAGTGGGTTTTTTTGGTTGGTTTTTTAAACCGTACTCTTCAAAGCAAAGACAGGGACTCAGTGCATGGGGTGGGCAAATTGGGCTCTGCAGTCTGAGGCTTTGCTAGGAGCTCAGAGTCTACCCCCTGGCAAAGTCTGTGGCCAGGACTTGAGGAGGAAACATAGGAAAACACTTTACTAAAATGCCAAGCTACCTGCTGGCTCAGATAAGCCTGAAATAAGTCTGTCTTTATGTCAGAAAAACATGAGCCCCTAGATCCTGAGCTGTGTATTCAGTAAGAGGCACTCATTCCTACTGCAGTTCTACTCACTAATTGTCCCTCCAGACTGGCTCCCAGGCGATCCAGATGAAGAGGGGAACTTGGCTCCAAAGCCTAGCTCACCCCTGTCATTATGGCAATGAAATATACAAACCCAAATCATCAAACAAACACACAGACACCGGGGTGTATTTCTTATTTATTCATTTTGCAATCCTGCTTGTTTTGGGAAAGTGAGGGCTGCTGTCCTCAGCTCAGGAGCACATGACTCTGCTGAATCCCACAGGGAACACACCAATCAGCTCTTTCAAGCCCTGCCCATGCCAGCAGGGGTTGCGTGCAAGCAAGGAGATGAGGTGGGTTAGCACCAGAACCCTACAGCCTTGTTTTTTTCCTTACTTCTCCATTGAGACAAAAGAATGAAGTGGTCACAGGTATACGCCTCCTACCAGGAGCCTTGTGCCCAGTCTTCATTAGAGGGGTCAGAACAAATGTCCCATTCATTTGTTCAATAAATATTTAAATATTTGTAAATCTTAAATTTTAATTTACATATAAATATTTAAGTTTGAAATATTTAAATTTTTGTAAATAGTTATTGAACAGTGATTGTGTGCCAGGGACTGTACCAGGTGCCCTGCATAGAGTGACAAAGAAGATGGCCAAGATCCATCTAGGGGCTTCCATTCCACTGTGGGGCATAAACAATGAATGAATAAAATAAGTAGGTGGTTCATGCCTATAATCTCAGCACTTTGGGAGGCCAAGGCAAGCAGATCACTTGAGGCTAGGAATTTGTGGATGCAGTGAGTTAATTGCACCACTGTGTTTTAGCCTGGGCCACAGAGTGAGGCCCCATCTCTAAAAAAATTTTTTAAATGATTACAGATTGATTTATAATACCTAATACCTCTATGTACTGCTTACTAGCCCACGTCTAGGCCTCACATATATTTCAGGCTGATCCATATGAAATTGTTGACTAATGACCATTTTTGACTTCCCAAAATGGCAGTTTCATAGGTTCAACCTAATGTTTAGCTAGTAAGTCTCCACAACAATCCTAGAGATAAGTTCTATAATGACCACTTAATCAATGGAAAGTGGACAAATAAATATTAATAAGTTGCCAAAATTCATAGAGCATATTTGTGACCGAATCTGGACTTAAATCCAGATAATTCGACCTCAGGATTCATGGTCTCATCTGTTAAGTTCTAGACAGGCAATGAGGAGTCACAGAGAAACTAGAAAATCTACTTGAGAAGAGGTAGTGAGGAAGGGCCTCTCAGAGGAAGATATTAGAGCTGAGACCTGAAGGATGAGAATGATTTAGCTGTGAACTAAAGAAATCTTGCTATCATTTGTGACATACTGCCAAACATACAAGGATACCTGAATTTCTTTTCTTTTTTTTCTTTTCTTTTCTTTTCTTTTTTTTTTTTTAACTGAGATGGAGTCTTGCTCTGTCACCCAGGCTGGAGTGCAGTGGCAGGCACGATCTCGGCTCAATGCAACTTCCGCCTTCCAGGTTCAAGCAATTCTCTTGCCTCAGCCTCCTGAATAGCTGGGATTATAGGTATGCACCACCATTCCTGGCTAATTTTTGTATTTTTAGTGGAGATGGGGTTTCACCATGCTGGCCAGGCTGGTTTTGAACTCCTGGCCTGATGATCTGCCAGCCTTACCCTCCCAAAGTGCTGGGATTCCAGGCAAGAGCCACTGTGCCTGGCCACCTGAATTTCTTATTCGAGGGGGGTAGAGGACATCTCCCACGGTGTTGCTTCCTACTGACCACCCTTGGGGTGGGCCTTTCCTGCAGTCCTCCATACCATTTCCTGGAAAGAGTGTGGCCTGGGAGCTGACTTAACTTATGATCTATCACTGCTGGTCTCTGTGGATGCAGCAGCTCTAAAGGTCCTTTCTCACCCATGACCTTCACATCCTAGGCCCGAGTCAGCAAAACCCGGTAGCAACATAGACTTTTCAGTCCTCTTTCAGTTGAACCTATCCTCCATACAAAGCAATTGCCTCCTCAAATGCTCATAGCCTTGTGAGCATAAGTTTGAACTTACGATCACCACCCTATGGACTGAGCCATTCTCAATGCCTGATTCTCTCTAACTAATGCAAATGTCCCCACTGAGGTTTGTAAAGTGACTATGACAGGGCATCTGGGGCAAAGAAGTCCTTAAGATCTTCATTTTTACTTTTCCACAGCTGGTCTACTATTTCTGTTTCTGTTTTTCCAGGCCTGCCCAGGCTCTGAGATCCTGATCTTAAGCCATCCGAGACTGTCATATTGTAGGCTTAGCACTGAGTCATTGTCCCTGTTATTCTGGCTGGGGATATCTTGCCCAGTACTCCCACCTGGACTTCATTTTTCTCTTCCATCCACCACCTCCTTAACAATGGCACACCTGTTCTAGAAACAGGCTCTTACCTTCATCTTATCCTCAAATTACAAATTATATTAAAAAACTATACTTTTATTTGAAACTTATATTAGAAAACCGTAATTCTATTTTGATCCCTGTCCAAGTTTTTCTTCTGCCTTTAAATCTTACCAATGAGTTTAAAATCTTTTCCCATAATGGAAAACCTGCCCTTGGATGGCTGTCCTGTGGCTTGAAGCCTGGCTTTCTATTGAAGATCACTAGATAGGACCACCAGGTATCACTTGCTAGATCCCCATTTCCAACTTTAACTTCCTTACTGGGATCTGGAACTGCATATTCACATCCTCTTCTCTCACCACCCATGCTCACTACTGAATGGACCAGGATTGAAGAAGTAACTGAGTGCCTGAGTGTGGTCAGAAGTGGACCTCAAGTGAGGATGACTTGGGGTTGGTCATGGGCTAGGTAAGGCCACCTGTAAGTGTTAGGAGGGTGTCACAAACCTAGAGAGGCAAGTCTGATGATAACTCCGAGCACGGACTCTGGCCTCACATAGATCTAGGTGTGAATCCTGGACAGCTCACTTAATCTCTCTGTCCTTCAAATTATCTTTCCAGAAAGTAAGCATAATTTTAATATGAATTTAGTGCTTACAGAGTGGTTGTGAAATTTGAAAGATGATGTAGTTAGAGGCTTTTACCTCTGGACAAGATGGAGTAAGAGGGTCTGGGTTCACCATCCTGTATGATGCAAAGAAAGGATAAACAGACAAAATATATAAAACAATAGTTTCAAGAGACTGGACATCAAGCAACAAAGGGCTGTGATCCCTGAGAGAGAGAAAATAAATGAGGGGAGCCCAACTTACTCCGTTGAGGGGATTTTAGTCTGTGATGTAAGCAGAGGAAACTCAGGCAGAGCTTGGCAAATTTCATGACTTGAGGAGACAGAGGGGAGGGTGCGAGGAGTCCAGTGTGGCTGGAGTTTGTGAGACCAGAGACCAATACTATGAAGGAGAGCTACCCAGAGAGAACCTCAGGATCCACAAAGGGTCTGTCTCAAGTATCTGGCAGAGTACTGATCAACCACCTGAATGTTAGAAAAATAATCAAGGCCTGAGAAATAGTCATCTAGAAGGACTACAGAGAATAGTGTTGTGGGTTATGACAGTGCTACAGATAGTGCCTGTTCCACCACCAAGACTGGAGAAACCAATAATAAGTGAGGCACAGGGTGGCATACTCAGGAAGATCTGGCCCCAGTAGTGGAGAACACTTGGCCCTAGTCTGAACACCGCTCTAGTCCAATCTAACACATCTAAAAGCAAGACTCACAAGGGTCACAATGTTTCCAAGTAACTTAACTATGTCCAAGAACAAAGCTTGAGAATATTTCTGGGAATACGAAAATATACAGCACCCAATAAGGTAAAAATCATAATGTCTGGAATGCAATAATGATTATGAGAACACAAAGAAGCAGAAAAATATGAGGAAAAGAATAGAAAATGATCAAGAAATGATGTAGATGTTGGAATTAGACAAAGACTAAACAGTTATTATAACTGTATTTGCATGTTCAAAAAATTAAATAGAGCCATGAAGATATAGAAAACACCTGAAGAGACTTCTAGAGAGAAAAAGCAATCAAACAATGTCTAATATAAAAAATGCACTGGATAGGATTAATGGCAGAGTAGACAGACATTGCATAGGAAAAGATTAGTAAATTGTAAGATATAGCAATAGAAACTCCCCAAAATGAAATACACAGAGGAAGAAAAAAGAACGAAAAAAAATGGGAACAGCCATGTGACAACTTCAAGCAGCCTGGTATACATGTGATTGAAGTTTCTGAAAAAAAGAGTAGAGAGGAGTCAGAAAAAATATTTGAAGGTACAATGGACAAAATTTTTTCTGAAGTTGATGAAAACTATAAATCCATAGACTCCAGACAGACAATCAGCAAGGATATAGTAGACTTGAACAACACTATCAACTAACTTGGCCTGATGACATTTATAGAACAGCCTCACCCAATAACAGTGAAATGTATACCTTTTTAAGTGCACATGGAACATTAAATTTTTGTCAGGGATAGAAACCTGCCTTTGAATGGCTGTCCTGTGACTGGGAACCTGCTTTTTATTGCAGATTGCCAGATGGTTCCATGAGCAAGATAGACCATATCCTGGGCCATAAAACAAGTCTTAATAAATTTAAAAGGATTCCAATACTAGAAAATGTGTTCTCTGGCTGCAATGAAATTAAATTAGAAATCAATAACATAAAGATATCTAGAAAATAACCAAGCATTTAGAAACTAAAATACACTTCTGAATAATCCATCAGGTGAAGGAAAAATATCAAAAGTATTTGAATTGAAAACAAGTATAACATATTAGACTTTATGGGATGCTGCTATGGCAGTATTTAGGGGGAAAATTATAGCACTAAACATATTTATTAATAAAAAAAACCCTCAAATCAGTGATGTCACCTTTTATGTTAATAAACTAGGAAAGTAAGGGCCCCTAAACCTAAAGTCAAAAGAAAGAAAATAATAACTATTAAAGCAAAAATCAACAAAATAGAAAAGAGTCTGGCTAGAGATTTGTCAATTTTATTTATCTCCAAGAACAAACAACACTGATCAGGAATCAAAGAGAGAAGAAACAAGCTACCAATATCAGGAACGAGAAGTGACATCACTACAGATCCACTGATATTAAAAAGACAATGAGGAAATATTGCGAGCCACTTGATAAATTTCAATCTCAGAAGAAGCTGACAAGTGTCTTGAAAGGTATAAACTACTGATGCTTACTTAAGAAGATATAAATAACCTGAATAGTCCTATAGCACATAAAGACCTTGAATTTGTAGTTAAAACATCTACAGAGAAAACTTTAGGCTCGGACACCCTCATTGGTGAATTCTCCCAAATATTTAAAAAAGAGTTGGACGGGCACGGTGGCTCACTCCTGTAATCCCAGCACCTTGGGAGGCTGAGGGGGGCAGATCATGAGGTCAGGAGTTTGAGACCAGCCTGGCCAATATGGTGAAACCCCGTCTCTACTAAAAATACAAAAGTTAGCTGGGTGTGGTAGCACATGCCTGTAGTCCCAGCTACTTGGGAGGCTGAGGCAGGAGAATCTCTTGAACACAGGAGGCAGAGGTTGCAGTGAGCCGAGATTGCATCACTGCACTCCAGCCTGGAAGACAGAGAGAGAGAAATTCCGTCTTAAAAAAAAAAAAAAAAAAAAAAAGAGTTAATATCAATTCCACATAAACTGATCCAGAAAATTGAAGATGAAGAAACAATTTTCATCTCATCCTTTCAGTCTGGCATTACCAAAATCAGGTAGCAAAACCAGACAACATTAGAAATAAATAAAACTACAGACCATCTTGTGAACATAGATACAAAAGTTTTCAAAAACTTTGTCAAATCCAATCCAATCTTACATAAAAATCAAAACACATCTTGAACCAGAGGGATTTATCATAAAAAAGCACACGTTTAATATTTAAAATCAATCCATTGAATTTATCATGTTAGTAAAATAAAAAAGAAAAACCATATGATCATCTCAATAGAGACAGAAAAAGCGTGTGACAAAATCTAACATCCATTCCTGAAAAAACTCTTAGCAAACTAGGAATAGAAAGGACATTTTTCAACCTGATAAAGGGCATCTGCAAAATTATCTACAACTAACATCATACTTCCTAGTGAAAGACTGAATTCTTTCCCTCTAATATCAAGAATAAGGGAAATGCATCTGCTTTCCCCTCTTCTATTAAACATTAGAAATTCTGATTAGTGTAACCAGGCAAGAAAAAGAAGTAAAAAAAATTGGAAAGGCGGAAGTAAAGTTGTCTTTATTTGTAGAGTACATGATTGTCTATGTAGAATGGTCTTTTTCAACCTCTGCTGGACATTTTGGTCCTGATAATCCTTTGTTGTGGGGGGCTGTCCTGTGTATTGTAAGATGTTTAGCAGAATCTCTGGCCTCTGCCCACTAGATGCTGGTAGCACTGCCTCTCCTGCCTACAAGAGACGACCAACAAAAATGTATCCAAACATTGTTTTATGTCTCCACAGAGGGGTAAAAACCACTCCCAGTTGATAACTTCCGATAACAGAAAATCTGATGGAATCTACAAAAAAGCTATAATACTAAAACTAACAAGTGAGTTTATTAAGATATGATACAAGATCAATATAAAGAAATCAATTGTATTTTTATACACTAGCAATGAACAAATAGATACGGAAATTAAATAGCAGTACCATTTACAATAGCATCAAAAGTATGACAAATGTGACAAAAGATGTTAAAAACTACACACTGAAAACTATAAGATATTGTTGAGAAACATTAAACAAGACTGAAATAGATATACCCTATCATGGGCTGGGAGAGTTAATATTTGTAAGATGTCGACTGTCCCTAAATTAATTTATAAAATTAATGTAATCACAATCAAAATTTCAGCAGGCTTTCTTGTAGAAATTGACAAGCTAATTCTAAAATTCACTGGAAATGCAAAAACAAAAAAACAAAAAAACAAACAAAAAAAACCTAGAATAGCCAAAAAAAATTTAAAAAAAGAGGAACAAAGCTGAGACAAAACACTACCTGATTTCAAGACTAATTAAAAGGTACAGCAGTCAAGACAGTGTGGTATTGATATAACGACAGACAGAAGTATCATTGGAAAATAGTAGAGTCCAGAGATCTGCAGATACATGGAAAACAGGTTTTTGACAAAGACGTAAAAGCAATTCAGTGGAGAAAGGATGGTCTTTTCAACAAATGGTTCTAAACAATTGGATATTCTTATGCCAACAAAACAAAGCAAAAGGAAGTTCAATTTGCATAATTTTGCAAAATTAACTCACATTGATTATAGTTCCAAATGTAAAATACTTTTAGAAGAAAATATAGGATAAAATGTTTATAATCTTGGATTAGGTAAAAGTTTCTGAGATAATTTTATACCAAAAGCATAATCTAAGAAAAGTATTGTTAAATTAAACTTCATGAAAATTAAAAACTTCTGCTTTTCAAAAGTTACTTTGGAGAGAATGAAAGGACAAATTAGACTGGGAGAAAATATTTTCAGAGCACATATTTAATAAAAGACTTGAATCTAGAATATGCACAGAACTCTTAAATCTCACCAATAAGAAGACATCAACAAAATTAAAACTTTGAGCTTTAAAGGATATCAACAAGAAAATGAAAAGATAACCCACAAAATGAAATGGAATTTTTGCAGATCACATATTTGATAAGAGGCTTGTATCTAGAATATATAAAAAACATTTAACAACTCAATAATAAGACAAGTAAACCAATTTTAAAATGGGCAAAGAATCTGAATAGGCATTTCTCCAAAGAAGGTATAAAAATGGCCAATAAACCCATGAAAAGGTGCTCAACATCATTAGCCATCAGAGGAATCCAAATCAAAACTACAGTGTATTGCCACATCATACTCGCTAGGATGGCTATAATAAAAAAGACAGATCATGACAAATATCTAAGGAATATGGAGGCATCAGAGCCCTTATACAGTGCCGGTGGGAATATGAAATGGTACAACTCAGGAAAATAACACATCCATGTCTTGAAAGATTAAGTCTAGAAGTACCATATGACCTAGCAATTCTACTCCTAGGTATACACTCAAAATAAGTGAAGGCATATATCTATACAAACACTTATACACAAATGTTCATAACAGCATTATTCATAAAAGCCAAAAAATGGAAACACAAATGTCCATCAACTGATGAATGAATAAATAAAATGTGTGTGCTAGTCATACAATGGAATGTTATTTGTCAATACAAATAAATGAAGCACTAATATGTACTATAACACGAATGGACCTTGAAATCATTATGCTACATGAAGGAAGACAGCCACAAAGGATTACTTATTGTATTATTACATTTATATGAAATGTCCAGAATAGGCAAATCTCTAGAGACAGAAAGCAGATTAGCAGTTGTGTAGTGCTTGTTAGGTGATGGATGGGAAATGGGGAGTGACTGTTAATGTGTATAAGGAGATGAAATGTTCTAAAATTGATTATGGTGATGATTTGAAATCTGTTAATATGCTAAAAAGCACTGACTTGCATACTTTAAATGGGTAAATTTTGTGATATCTAAATTATATCTCAATAAAGCTCTTATTAAATACACCCCCCCACACACACACACATACAAAAGAATGGGCCTTCTAAAAGAAGGCAGGACTTTATGAAGTGATGGAAATCTTCTGTATCTTGACTGTGGTGGTAGTTACCTAGGTGAATACATTTGTCGAAACTCATTGAGATATATGTAAATTAATTCTCAATAAAGTTGATCTTTAAAAGTTTCAATAATAAGGAAAAAATAAATTTGAAATGGGCAAAAGATTTGAACTCACCACAGATGGCAAATAAGCACATGAAATGAAATGCAACATCAGTAGTCATTAGAAAAGTGCAAATTAAAACCACAGTGGTATACCACTACCTGTTAGATTAGCTAAAATTGAAATGACTAAGTGTCAGCAAAGATACATTGGATTCGGAATGCTCATGCTCTGGTGGTGTTAATGTAACATGGTATAACCACTTTGCAGAATGGTTGACAGTTTCTTAAACATTCAGCAGACGTCTACCACATGATCTAGGCATTCCACTCTTAGGTATTTACCCAACAGAATTAAAAACACATGTTCATATAAAGACTTGTATACAAGTGTTCATAGCAGTTTTATTTGTAATTGTGCAAAGCAGAAAATAATCCAAATGCCTATCAACAGGTGAATAAATAAACAAATTGTAGTATATACTACTCCGTAATATAATGGAATGACCTGCTGAGTACAAACTGTATGAATCCATTTATTTTAAGACATTAGAAAATGCAAATAAATCCACAGCAACAGAAAGCAGATCAATAGTTGTCTGGGAAGGAGAGTGAGGAGGTGCAGGAGGGAGAGTACAAGGAAATTTTGGAGGCTGATAAATAAGTTCACTGTATTGATCATGGTGAAAATGTTATTGGTGTATAGATGTCAAACTTTATCAAATTGTGTATTTTAAATGTGTGTGGTTTATTGTATGTCAATTATACCTCCATAAAGCTGTTGAAACAAAGATAATCCATTTAAAGTGCCTGGCTTGCAGTAAGAGCCTGTTTTCTCTAATTGCTCCCTGGCTTCAGACACTGAAATTCTAGGAAGGAGAAGTCTCCCACCCTGGCCTGGACAGGCCCCTAGGACACGGGACTGACTTGCCCTCAGTTCTGCCCAGTCCCTTCCCAAAAAACTTCTTAGGGAAAGGAAGTTATCAATGGCTTCTCTATCCTCTCCAAGAAGAGCTGGCTTACTTAGTCTGTCATATTTCTTTACTCACACTAGGCCTTCTTGGGGTCTTGGCTTTAATAATTATTTCTGTATTATTTATTTTGTTGTAAATTTCCATATAGCCAACCAACGCAGATCAAACCATCGCAATCAAATCAACTGTACCAATATTTTTTCAATATAAGTTTCTGTAAGAAACATGGTAAGTCTACAGGAAGATAAAGAAACAAAGATGAGTGAGAAAGTGGTGATGTCTACAAGGACACCACAGCGGAGCAGGATTTAGGGGCTAAAGTGGGAATACTAGTGACTGCATCCAGCGGGCAGAATGAGATTGGAATATGGGAAGCTGCAGATGCACCAACACGGAGGTTTACCAACACCAGAGCATCGTCTGCGTCTTCCTCTGTGAGCTTTGTGGGCTCATCCTAACACCACAGATGCCCTCTTTTTCTTCCACTGCCTGGGAGACCACGTATCACCCAGTAGAAGGCGGGAACGTCTCTCCCTGCTGATTGCCTGCTCTCTGTGCCTGCACCCAGAGGAATGGAAAGATTCTGAGCTATCAGATAATTGGGGGAGTCTGGCACTTTCTGTCTTTGCCTGTGCTGCTATCTGCCACCTCCCAGAGATGTGCTAGCTGAGCTTGTAGATCTGATTTATGGAAGGCTTCTAAAGACAACTTTCAGCTGTGCATTTGTATGCAGCTCTCTGTATGGGCTACTCGACAGGCATTCAGATTTAGGGGGAGAAGCATATGCATGTCGCAAGGAGGCAGATGCTGTATAATCAAAAGTAATTTCGAAGGAAAGGAGATAGTGAGAAAAGGACAGACCCCACACCCAGTGTCAGGAGGTTTTGTGCCACTGCTGTACTCTTTCTGAGGCTCCTCGGGGCTCTTTGTGTTCCAAGCAGCTGCATCAAAAGCCGTGGGAACCCTTCTGATGGCTTGGTGTACAGCTATAAAAGAAGCAGCCACAAGAGATGGGAGTTATGGGCCCCCAGATGCCTCAGAACCCAGCCAGTGCCATCACAGGGTTCAGATTGTTAGAGGATGAGGCAGACTAGGCCTTCAAAGAGAAGTTACCAAACCCAGAGCCAATAAATGAATGCAGTCAAGTGAAATGTGAAGATCATGGTCTTCGAAGTCTGCGGACTCTAAACGTCACTCAGGCTGAGATTCTGCTCCATCCTTTTCTGGTCTTGGGTGATCTTGGAAATGTTATTTGTTCACTCACAGCCTCATTTTATCAGCTGTAAAATGGGGTGATGATAATAATAACGCCTGTCTTTTCAGGGTTGTTTTAAGTACTAAGTGGAATGCTATTTAAGTGCTAAACAGAGGAGTACACTAACATACAAAAAGATAAATTTTTAGGTGGTTTTATGTATTTTAAAATGTTTTTTATTTTAAATAGAGAGGAGGTCTTGCTATGTTGCCCAGGCTGGTCTCAAACTCCTGGGTTTAAACCATCCTGCCACTTCAGCCTTTCAAAGTGCTGGGATTACCAGCATGAACCACTATGCCCAGACTTGGAGGTTTTAAATATAAGAGGCATTGTATTTGGCTGATAAAAGGAATCTTTAACTGTCAAAGATGTTTCCTTGGACTACAGAAGCCTGAGGGTCAAGTCAGGGTGCTAAATGATTGAAACGAAGATCATGCCCACACTGAACGGGACATCCTTTCAGATTTAAACCACAGCCCACTGTCAGCCCTGGGCTCCCGCGGCCTACAGCCAGGACATCAGTGAATGCTGCCTCTCTTTCCTTCTTGTTTTAGCGAACATGAAATGTTTGCTGGCTCAGAAAGAAGGACTTGACCTCAAGCAAAATAAAAAGGCACAACTTCCAGGTATCAAAATGACTTGTGTTCACAAACTATCCTCAAAAGTGGATATCCCACATACAAAAAAGAAAAGTGGAGATCTCTGGGTACAATGGTTTCTTTAGTCGGGGATAGGGGAAATAAAAAATTGAATATCACTAGAATACCATGTTGCCCTTGTTGGGCAGTAAAACATTTTCCTTCAGTGCCAAAGAAAATGTCTCTTTACAGGACCCTGACGGTCCTATCTGTAGGTTCATGTATCTTTGTACATAAGGAAACAACAGTTATTTAATCATTCTCTTACCATTCAAAGAATCATGGGAAGATTCAGTCCCCGAAGATCTCTACCTGAGTACAAAAGGGAAATTCCCTATGGTGTCTTGTAAACTGGTATCTTCTCCAACTTCCTCTGGGGCCGCTAACTCCACATTTGCAGATAAGTTTCCCCTTGTTCCATAGTTGCTGACTGGCTCTGTCCTTGGAGGCCATAGAATCTGCAGTGTGAACCTCCCAGCCTCAGCCACTATCCCTTGTCCTCTTGTTTACTTAATTAATATGATGTGTTCATTTTCACTGCTTCTGGTAGTGCTCTTCTTAGGTACTATCTGGACTCTTGCCCACTTTGGACATATACTTTTGTTCCCCTTTCATTGAAAATCAAAAAACATAGAGAACCATGGAAATAGTAAAAAAAAAAAAAAAAAAAAGCCAGGTGATGGTGGGGCTTGGTAGACCCCTCTGTGCAATGCTACTCATATTTATCTTCACTTTCAGTTTCTGTTAATTGGTGAATGAACGTTAAAGTATTTAGAGTAGTCCTGGCACATACCAAGCATTGTACATACATGCCCACTATCATCATCATCATTTTCATAATATAAAAAATAGGACCATGACACATGCTTCACAATTTACAAAAGTGATTTCACAGACTCCGTGTTTCATGCTGTAATACATTTCCAAAGGTTACCACGTTTTCCTTATGGAATAATGGAATATAGAGATCTTACATTGGGACACTGTGAGGCAGAGACAGGTGCTCTAGCATAGATGAGACAGCTTGGGCTAGGAGGGGAGCGTAGACTTTCCCATCCTTTCTGGATGCACTGCTGATGAAAGCATCCTCAGGAATCACCCCAAGCACAGTGACTGGCACATTGTAAGTAAGTACCTAAGGTACATTAACAGACTATCTCCTTGAGGTTCCCTCTGCACGGAAGAGCTATGCTTTTTGCAGTAGTACTTGAAAGCAGACCCAGGCCTCATCAAGCAGCCCTGTGTAGGGGCCCAATAAAGTCCTTTCTCACAACCGTGCTGGGGTGTCTTGTCTTTAGCTTCCATTCCTGGAGGAAGGGAGTGTACTTGCCCTCAAAACAGCAAAGAGACTGTGCTTTTCTTCTCCAGTTTCTTATCCTGTGCCCAATCTGAGTGATTATTGTTTTGCTCCATCATCTGCCTTTCTGTCCGCTGGATAAGCAGTTTGTGCTAATACTCTTTTCCTTTCCAAATCTTTTGTTCTACAGATAATGATCATGATAATAACAATCTTTCTCTTTTGTACAGTGCTTCATAGTTTTCAAAGCACTTCCTCTGCCATTTTCTTATTTTTCCCTCAAAACAACCAGGATGGGTAGGCAGGGATGTGCCACCGTCATTCTCATTTTATAGGTGAGATTATGACACTCAGAGAGGCACACACATTTTTAAGGTCACACAGCTAGTAAGGGACAGAACCTAACTAGAATTCAAGGCCTTTCTTTCAGGCCCTCAGAGTTTTCACTGGTGCATATGATTTCCTGTGGGTGAGTGGCAGGTGTGGAAGCTCAGAGATGGGAATGAGTGAGCTTTAGGATCATGAACAACAGTAATGGCTGTGGTGGTGGTGATGGTGTGAGAAACAGCTAAGGAGATGCAGGAAAAAGCCAGCATTATCAGGCTTAAAAATGGATAGAGTTAAGGATTCCAAAATGAGAATTTAAATAACCAAGGATTGTAGCCAACATCCAGTAAGAACTCTATTAGTTGAATTAACGAAGGAATGAATAGTATCAAAGAGAAATACATTCTTTAACTCCTCTCTGAGGACATGCATGTGTGCTTACAATCAATTTGCTCACCTTAGGTAGAGGGAATTGGAACCTCCTAAGACAATGGTTCTCAATCTTGATCCCTAGGGCACATTGGGGAAAGCCTGGGGAAATGCCATTTGTTGTCACAGCTGGGGAGGGGTTCTATGGCATCAGGGAATAAAGGCCAGAGATGCTTCTGTGCATCCTACAAGGCACAGGACAGCCCCCACAACAATTATCCAGCCCAAAATATCAGTAATGCCAGGGTTGAGAAACTCACCCTCAAGGAATAAACATTCCACACTTGCTCTGTTTTCAGAACACCCTTGGCATTACCCTTTTTTATGGGTCTATACATATGGCTATTGGATGATGGAGTTCTTAAGAGAAAAAGAAGGACTTCAAGAATTAAATTTAATTCTAAAATCAAATAATGGCTCAGCTCAATATTTGTTCCCTCTTTAAAAAATTGACCATACCCTACTGTGTGGAGAATAAGGAAGTGCTTAAATAAGTGCCAAGTGACGCTTTACAGGGCTGTGTTCCCATATGTTGGCAAAGTTAGATCTGAAACACTGATAATGAATCTGTACAGATCTTGAGACTAGGGTTCTCTGTTGGGAGTTCAGCAGGAAAGGACTGATTGGGGAAAAAAGAAACTGTGAAAGGATGAGAAGTCCATGGAATGTCAGAGCTGGAAGAAGACTTAGGGATTATGTAATACTGTTCTTTTACACGTGGAAACTGAGGCCTCACAAAGTTTGTGCTGATAATGGTATGATGAGACCCAAACCTAAGATTCCGAGTTGTTGAGGTAAAACAATGCCCCAAAATATACTTTAGTGTCATTCCACGTTGCACTGGGCCAGCTCTGGTAAGGGTATTTCCTTGAGTTTACTATGGCATTGTTAATTCCAACACGGAGACATCTGTGGAATGTTTCCTTGGAAGATATGGGTTCTTTGGTACAATATTGACCAAACGATACTTACACTCCTACTGAACACTTACACAACATCTGATTCTTTCTGAAATTTTTTTGCGTGTGCTCTTTCTCACCTTCCAGCCCCTGTACTTGCTGTTTTATGGATGTGTGTGGGGTGCTCTTCTTTTCTTCTTTCCATTTTCCTAATCATTCTTTCTTTAGCCACTCATCCCCCACTTTTGTAAATCTTCCCCTGACTCTGTGCACACACACACACACACCCCATATAGAATAAATCTGTCCATGCTGCATACAATTTCTCTGCCTTGCACATACTTCTGCTGTACAGTAACCTGTATCATGTTGGATTTTGTGGAAACCAATAAATAACACCCCCTTTCTTCCCCTATTGAATTCAGAATCAATTGAGAAATAAGACACAGTTGTCAAACAGATGGAAATAAAAACACCAAGTTTATTGGTAAAATTTATTACAGAACATGGCTTAGTTCTGCAGCCAAGTGTGGCTCCCTAATAATTTCCTCCAGAGTGAAACTCACCCATCCAGCCACAGGCAGAATTAGAAACGTGCTGTGGGGAGTGAGTGAGATGATGGAAAGAAAAGAGGCCCTACAGTTTTTCCTTCCTGGAGATTGCTAACATTTTCCTTTCTTTAGGACTAAATATTTCAGAGTTGACATCAAAATACACAGTCTGTCTCCTCTCTTAGACTGTGGGCGACTTGGGGGCAGGGATAGCATATGGCCTATCTTCGTTTTCTCAACTCTAAGTGTCTGGTGCATAGCAGGTCTGTTAAATGGATGATGTTAAACACACTTCATACCTCTTTCTTCTGCCTCATTTCATTCCTTTCAAACAAAAATTTGATGCTTCCTTAGCCAAGCCCCACCCCACCCCACACATGTACCAGCTAATCTCCCAAAGCCCCTGTGAGGTAGTTTTGCTTCCCCTTTTGCAAAAGAGAAAAATGAAACTTGGAGCTGTTTAGTAACCTGCTCAGTTGTCAAAGCCATCCAGCAAGCAATGGGTAAAGCCATGTTCAATATGCCACCTCCACAGCCTTCACATAGGATGCTGTGGGGCTTCTTGCTCACTAGCTTAGAGCTCTCCTCTTTCTGCATCCTCACCCAAATTCTTAGCTGGTACTGACAAAGGCAGGACTTTGGATAGACTTGATTCTCAATCTAGTGAGTTTGTAGGCTTAAGACTTAACTATGTTCAGTCACCCAACTACCATTAGAATTGCTCCTGCCAAAACATCATGAGATATCTCTACTCAGGGAAACTACTGGACCCTGCGTAGTCCCCAAGCCATAGCTCATCCTCCTGTCTGCCGAGGTCTCTTTTTCAAGGTTTTCACCCATCTAATGGTCACCTTCAAGTCAGGAGGCCTGCCCTGAGTTCAGCCCTGCTGGACAACTATGTCCCAAGGATATATTTCAGAGTAATGACTGCCTGTTTGGTGTCACTATTATTCTCTAGAAATGTGTTCTGCCTAGCTGGTCAGGCTCTCAGTACCCTCTCCTGGAAGACCCATGGGCTTGTCAAGACCTTAGACACTGTAGCCATCCAAGCTGTCACCCAGAGTTGGCCCCTGGTATAGTGTCCCCAACTTTTATCTACCTGTCCTGGTGGGCAGGGTCCAGGTGAGATTCCAGCCCATTCTTTTCTCTCTCTTCTGTCATCTCCTTGGAGCCAGGGGCAGAGCATCATGCCTTAAAGCTAAGACTCATCATTTGTGAAGTAGGTGGGACAAGTAGATTTCATTAACTATCTCCATTTTTAAAAACGAAAGCACAGAGATCTAAGAAAGCTAAGAAGCCTGTCCAAGGTCATGCAGGTCTGATGCAGGATGAAAATCAGGGCTTAGAAAGTATAGATCATTGTGTCTCTGCATGCCCAATCTGTCTCTTCACTATATAGCCAGACTGTCCCTCCTAGCATCTACAAGCCCAAGCCTCCCTATTCAATCAGAAGGACATACAATGAGGGGAAAGAAAGAATTTTTAAAAAGACAAAAAATTTTTCACAATTCAGTATAATTCTAATCTGACATGACAAGGCCAAGTCCATCTTTTCACACTGACAATTACTTAAAGGGCATCGATGCCATGGCACCATTAAAGTAATAGCAAAGATGGATTGTATGACATTGTGGATCAATGTGCTAAGTGTTGTTCAACTTGTTCAATGGAATAAAGCATTGAATCATTAACCTTACCAATGTCAATGTATTGTCACTATCAAATTCCGCTAAATGAACATCCACAACCCTCATTAAAAAATGCACTTTGAAGCAACTAATATATTAATACCGTATTGGCCAATAATAAAAGGAGAGGCTCTCCAGGGTAGGGTAAAGAATCTGGACAGAAGCTAAGAATATTTAATGGAGAGGGGAAGAGTGACAAATGCAAATGTGGAGATGTGGACTAGATCCGTGATTGAGAAGGAGGTAGAGGGATGAAGAAAGGATCACAGAGAGCTTTGTGAATGCCTGCTTCCTTGATAGGCAGGTCTGGTTAGAGTAGGCAGAAATTGATGATGGACTGAAGAAGAAAATGGTAACTTTCTAGTTTGTCTTCTTTCAGGATATCTTTCTGGTTTAGAAAGGGTTAAATCACTGGGTTTGACCTTAATCCAACTCAGAACCTCAACAAAATGAGAACGTACAACGTACGTACAAAGAAAGCAGTAGGTAGGTGCAGGGTGCATTAGATGGCCTGCCTAAGAAACAGCTGCTTCCCCCTCTTGCCACCTTCCTCACTATCCTGGGGTGATGAGAACCCATGAAGTGGAGAGCCTCTGGCCCTTTGGTGTGGAGACAAAGGCAATGAATGGAATTCCAGGGACTTGAGTTCTGCTTCCAGTTCTGCTGCCATTGCAAGAAGTCAGGCAGGCAATTCCATTCTCTGAGTGTCAGTTTCATTGCTTGTAAAACAAGGGGCTTGGAGGGAAAAGTGGTTTTCAATTAGGTGTTTTTTTTTTTTTTCTGGGTCTTCAGCATCTGTGGAGGTGATAGGAGCCACTGAAGAAAAAGAAGGGCAAGGAGAAGCAGGAATCTGATCTCTTTCCCTACTCTTTCCAGAGCACCTCTACTTGCATACATTGTATATTAGGCTTCTGCATAACAGTTCATTGGAAAAATAAACCCCACTGCTACACAAGACAAAACAAACAAGCAAACAAACAAATTTGAAACAAAAACTCTGAACCTTGTAATCGCCCAAATTCAATAATATTTAACATCAAAATGTACGAGCTGAAAAGTGATAAATGCAGTCCCTCATTTTGTCTTTGTATCTACCGACTGTCAATCAGACTGACTTTTCCCTTCTAACAAGGCTTCTGATTATCTTGGCACCGTGCAGAAAGAACTTCATTGTGTCTCTACCATCGGAGCATGCATTAATGCCTCATGGTCTGACGATAAGCTCCCCAGAGTAGGGTGAGAACATTTGAAAGGGAGCCAAGTACAGTGGGTGAAGAAGGGAAGGGTTCTCCAGTGGAGGGGTTATGGTGGCTAAAGAGGCAGAGGTGCCGATGCAGAGTGGTGAGGGAGATTGGGCAGCTAGTACGGTGCAATGCACAATTTACAGCCAAATAGGATTTTGATTGTCCAGTAATTTCTGAGAACTATTTGCCCAGCTACTCCAAGTTCTGTATTACTTATTGACTGAATCAGGGGGATTTGATTTTGTCTCCATAATGTGTACTAAGTGCCTCATTTATCATAAACTTCTGCTGGGGGTGGCTGATTTTTACTCTTATTCATTCTCCAAACTGCCTGCAAATATTCCTTGAAACCCAAAGAAACTCTTTTAAAAGTTTACATTTTTCTTTCCTGAGCCCAGCTCTGCAGAGGGTCCCCTGAAAGGGCTTATGCTGTCAGTAGCACTCTGGAGCTCTCTCTTTGGTGACCTGTCTCCATTTGGGGATTTCCAAGTCAAATCTCACAAGAAATGCTTGCGCAGAAATCACACAAATGAATATCATAAAGCTAAAAATGAAGCTGTAGTTATTTACATTGTTATTTTAGAAAGCAAGTTGAGTATCTTTGAGTCAGGAATGATTATTTCAAAGAATGCTCTTTTACCTGATTGTGTGCTCTTTGAAGGCAGGAACCATTATCTTTATTTAATTAGTTTATTTCTATGATAAATATTATTGTTATTGCTATTATGTATTTCTGCCAGTGTTTCCTAGACTTGTCTGAGGGTATGAATTTCTTGGGGTGCTTGGACAAAATACATATTCTTAAGCTTGTTTTCTAGAGTTTAAATTAGTAGATGTAGAATGGTTGCCCAATAACCTGTCATTTTCCAAAATGTGTACTTCCATGTTCTTATGATCATACTGATCTATATAATTGATTGACCAGTTCCATGATAGTCCTCAGCAAACGTTTGCAAAGAGTAAGAATGTCCAAGGTGCAGGATTAATGACCCAGGTGTAGCCTAATGAGAGAGAGAGGTACACATGGAAAACACCCAAGAAGTCATCTGTGTTTTCTGAGAACCCAATACTGGGTTAGGGGCTGAGCATATTTCATAGACTCACATCACCCCACTCCCATCTGCTTCCCCAAACTAGACACATAAAGCCTGGGTCTGCCGTAAGCAGATGGTCAATGGATTCAACAGACAGAAATTGAGACCCTTCCCCCCCAAAATACTGCTCCTCTGAGAAACAAGCTGTAGATACCAAGTAGGTAACCAGACTGCTATCCATTTTAGGATGTTTCCAGCTTCTGCTTCCCTGCTGCATCCTGCTTCCTTTCTGCTTCTCTATACAAGTGGAGTCACTTTCTTGTCCTCCTTTCACTTATAGCAGACTTCACTCTGCCTCATGAAAGAGTAAGATGGTCTGAAGTTGTGCTGTGCTTGCCTTTTAGGAACACGTTTTAGTAGTGACTTACCTCCCTTCACTCTTCTGTTTGTGTGCCTGTCTCAGCTTGTAGATAAATTACCTGGCTTGGGCTCTGCTGCACACATGCCCCCTTGCCCTTGTGATGGCTTCCTGGATCCATGAGATTTTGCATAGTTTAATGAGATCTGTCTGAGCACTGTGCAGTGGGCTAGGGGTTGGGGATACAACCGTGAACAATATACATCCTTCTTGGCTTAGCATCTGGGGAGGAATAGAAGACCAAGAGCCAGCACAGGATAAATGACGAAAGTGCAAGTTTAGGATTCAGCACAGAATGCTATGGGAGCTCACAGAAAGGGCCTTAGCTTAACTATGGGTGCATCACATAAGGCCTCCTGGAGGAGGTGCTACTTGATTTGCTTCTTAAGGGGTCCGGCAGTCAAAGAAGGAAGCTGGATTGCTGTCTAGGAGGAGGCAACAACATCTAAAGAAGCAAATATTTAAGAAACTGTACTCCCTAAACTGCTGTCTGGCACCTTTGGTCTTGGGCTTTATTGCATTTAGGGAAAATAGTTCTGGGGTTCAGGAAGCAGAAAACTGTATTTTAATTATTTTTCTCTTTTTAATTCATTGTATGGCCCTGGAAAAGTCATTTCTTTTCTTAGTGTCCCCCAGGGTTATCTTCTGTAGGGAGCTTGGAGAAAATAATCTTTAAAGCGTTTTCCAGTTATTCTACCCTGAATCTTCCTGAAATACATGTGTTGTCACTTAGCATGATAAATTTTTCCACTCTCTGAGTTATGTGTGTGTATGTATGTATGTATGTATGGGTGCACGTGTGCCTTCATGCATATATGTGTTGCTAAAGTCTATGTATGGCTGCCTTTGTTGTGGAATTAAGACTATATGTCTGGGCGAAGACACATCAGTTTTTTTAACAAGACAATACCGTTCGTTCACACGCACGCGCGCACACACACACACACACACACACACACACACAGTCTTCTGCAGAGTCCACAGCCCACGAGGAGTAGGGGGAGTGAAGAGTGGGTGAAGGAGAGCAGAGCATGGGGCTGTCACAGCCCATGGCTTAAAAATGGCTTGAGTTGCAATTAAAAAAGACAGAGGCCAAAGGTTACTCCCTGGCATTTCACTCAGGGTAGATAATTTTAGAGGGTGATGTGTCTCATCTTGTAGAGATATTCTGAGAGACTTGCAACAGCTTACGTCTAGCTAGCCTGAAATGAAAATCAAAGAGGCTGACACATAGAAAGACACCAGAGAGAAGTAGTGCGTTGGCAGACATTGAATGGAGGCAAACTCAACTTGATTGGCATTGCTCCTGCATCCTTACTTCTTGATTAATAGTAGAGATTAGATAATTTTTAAATTATTAATTATTTCCAGAGAGCATATATTAGGTAGTCTTAGGCAGTTTAGTCACTGGGAAGTTTAAATGCTCTCTTTACTTGATAATTACCTAATCACCATTACTCTTTTACATTAATTCTGCCCCAGAATTCATTATGATTGGCCTGGGTTATTAAAGCTTTCCTGGCAAGAAATAAAGCATCCTGTTGTTTGCATTGATTTAGTAGCAAATGACATACCCTACTAATACCAAGCTTATCCAGAATAATCTGGAATAGTTTCTCCTGCCAGTTTGTTAAATTTGCTCCTGGATTCACCTTTGTGTGTCCACTAGCAAGAAGTGCAAACGGAAATGCAAATGAGTCCCTACCTAGGGAAGTCTGAGGCCAAGAGGGAAATAACCTGCAAGAGAGGAAGGTGAAAGCAATTAAAGAAGGGCTTGCCTCTCTCCAGAATGTCAGAGGCTCTTCTGGAGAAGCTGCTGTTTTCCCTCAAACCCTCTTCATGGTCCACTGCTAACAGGTCTCCCAAGTGAACACATCCATTATCTTTGTCCTTTTGGCAAAACTGTTTGCTGAATCAATGTCAGTGCAGCCAAGTGAGGGCAGAAACCCCTCAGATGGCCTTGGCAGAGACAAGAATTCATGGGAGCTGCAAACGGGTACAAATAAAAATCACAGTCACAAAGGTAAGCTTGGCTTTTGCAGAAGCTCCCCTTGGCTGAAATGATGATGAATGCTAACCCCTTATGCCGGCAATGGAGTAGGAAAATAGGGAGTCTCACAGACAGCTTTGGGCTATATAAATTGTAATAAGCCTTCTGGAGGGCAATTTGGCAAAATGTGTTAATGACCTTAAGAAGGTGCATATCGTTTGACTCAATATGTTTATGCACCTTAAGAAGGTGCATATCGTTTGACTCAATGTTTGGAAATACACAAATATGTGTGTCTAAATTATTAAAATATTAGTAACAAACTTGCACACTGAATTATAGAGAGTTGGTTACATTAATTGTGGTTTATCTACATGACATGATACTTCCACTCTTTAAAAATGAAATTATGTTTTATTTTTATTTATTGATACTAAGAAATGTTTCTGATCTATCTGCAAATTTTCTTTTAAAAACAGGGGCTTCAAAAAATAACTTTCATTTTAAAAGTCTCATAATAACATGCACTACCAAAGTATGTAAAGAAAGACATAAGCTATGATATTAACATTGATCATCACTGGATGGTGGATACTGAATAATTTTAATTTCTTTGTTGTTTTTGTTTGTTTGTTTGCTTGTTTGTTTGTTTGAAGGAGGAGTCTCGCTCTGTCACCCAGGCTGGAGTGCAGTGGCACGATCTCAGCTCACTGCAAGCTGCACCTCTGGGGTTCAGATTCTCCTGCCTCAGCCTCCTGAGTAGCTGGGACTACAGGCACCTGCCGCCACACCTGGCCAATTTTTTTTGTATCTTTTTAGTAGAGACGGAGTTTCACCATTTTGGCCAGGCTGAAACTCCTGACTTGTGATCCACCCGCCTCAGCCTCCCAAAGTGCTAGGATTACAGGCATGAGCTACTGTGCCTGGCCTTGTTTGTTTGTTTTTGAGACAGGGTCTCACTTTGCCACCCAGGCTGGGGTACGGTGGCATGATCATGGCTCATTTCAGCCTCAACCTCTATAGCTCAGGCAATCCTCCCAACTCACCTCACGAGCCGCTGGGACTACAGATGTGTGTCAGCACGCCTGGCTCATTTTTATGTTTTTTTTTGGTTGTTGTTGTTGTTTTGTAGAGATGAGCTTTCACCATGTTGCTCAGGCTAGTCTGGAATTCCTGGGTTCAAGCCATCTGCCTTCCTTGGCCTCCCAAAGTGCTGGGATTACAGGCATGAGCCATGGAACCCAGCCAATTTTGGTTTCTTTGAGTTTTGCTTTTTCAAGTTTTCCAAATTTTCGATAGTTAGGACATATTGCCCTTTTAATTAGAAAATATGCAACAAGGCTGGGCGCGGTGGCTCAAGCCTGTAATCCCAGCACTTTGGGAGGCCGAGATGGGCGGATCACGAGGTCAGGAGATCGAGACCATCCTGGCTAACACGGTGAAACCCCATCTCTACTAAGAAATACAAAAAATAGCCGGGCGAGGTGGCAGCGCCTGTAGTCCCAGCTACTCGGGAGGCTGAGGCCGGAGAATGGCGTGAACCCGGGAGGCGGAGCTTGCAGTGAGCTGAGATCCGGCCACTGCACTCCAGCCTGGGCTACAGAGCGAGACTCCGTCTCAAAAAAAAAAAAAAAAAAAAAAAAAAAA